>NW_015548182.1:135689-158233 GCF_001515605.1 Sinocyclocheilus anshuiensis | reverse complement strand
TCTGCCAGGCTTTTGAACAAATGTGCATTGGCTAAATCACATCATACACACGCTTATAATTCTTCATAAATGAAAAGAACATTCAAATATAAGCCTTTACTGTTAAATGCGATTGCCGTTATTATTGAATTTCATTAGTCCCAGTTTTGATTGATGCACGGCTGTTCACGGAAAAGTGAACAAGGCACCGCAGTTACAATATCATGATTATGGTTAAATAAGAAAAGACATAACCAAATCAGGCTACATTTATTTTCATACTAAATATCTCAACACACATCATTGGATATGACATTAAGCACGACTTGTGTAGATTTTTTAGTAAAAAAGGCTTGCCTGCTTTCTTTTACTATCCAATCAATCTCAGCATGCGTTAATTTTGTGTCGCTATATGGTTAAATTATGCCTACGTCTTTCTTTGGCCTGCGCTCTGGAAGTGATCTGTTAATTCTGCTAAACTTTAATTAAAACTGAAACTAAAACTGAAACTAAACTATATAATAACTAAATAAAAATGTTCACAAAAAATAAAAACTAAACTAAAACTAACAAAAGTATGAATGAAACTAATACAAACTAAACTGAATTTTATAGCAAATTTGAAAACTATATTAAAATAAAACGAATTTAAAAATTCAAAACTATAATAACCTTGGTTTGCACTAGTGTTCAAATCTGGATTCTCGTCTTTAAGGGCCCATCAAAGTTGACACACGCACCCATTAATGGATTCACAAACATCCACATGCTCCTTCTACACCAGAGGACGTGTGGGTCACATTAAGGTCTGCACAAATGAGTGTACATCAGGGCCAGATGTTTGTTTCTGACGGAACTCTAGGTGAATTATTAACGTTAATAGCTTCTTATCGCGAACAATTAAGCACGCAAAGCACAGAAGATTTAGCTAATGGCCCCTGGGGCCTTGGACTCTATAGAAACAAACAGCTTCCAGCTTTATAACCACAAATGCCTCCACCTTTAGGTGCCCTTAAGCGCCAGTCTGAATTTGGACACTGAGCAGTCGGCTTACATGCTGAGCAGGGCCTTAGTTACAGCTGCACATATTCAGCTCAATGTAGAAAAGTGTGGAGAGTTCAGACGCACTCAGTGCAAAGGCGATTCCGCTTGTTAGCTTGTCTTCCAGCTGTCTCCGGGTCCTGGGTTTTACTACAGCGTGGTTCCACAGAGAGCTTTGGCTGTCTGAATAGAGCTCATCCAAAGGCTAATCACAGGCATGCCTTATCCCCCAGCCTCAACATGCTCTAAATAAAGAAATCCCCAATGCACACGGCTCATAGACTCTTTGGAGCCCTATACCTTGACTATTTTGGAAGTTAAAAACCAGCAGCTAACTAACTATCCACTAAATCTTCTTGCTCACTGGACTTCTGTCTGCTTTTAAGATGCACTGGGGAATGAATCTGAATAAGCTCTTTAAAACATTCATCTACGCTTCTCATCAGGATATATCTCCATTTATAATGCTCTTCTCCATCATTTCAACATCATTTGATGATGCTGCCACGATCAATAGAAAGTGCACACAAACAGCGATATTAAACAAAACAATCAAATTAAATTACATTTTTAATAAGACAAAATCTACATAATACTAATCTATAAATCTATAATTGATAAATGTACTTTGGATTTAAAATAAAATGAAATAAAATAAAAAAAAATAGGAAAGTGGACTTTAAATATTATATTATTTAAAAAATTATAAGTATTTTCATATTTATAATATTATATTAGTGTCATTAAACCTTGAGCAATGTTTACAAAAACTTTAAATGATTTTTGTTTCAGAAAGTTCCGTGTAAATAAATGATTTTGTATAAGGTGAATGTGTATTAAAATTAGATTGTAATTGATTAAATAAATAAATAAATAAAACATGTAAAAAATAAAAATATATTACAATTACATTATTAAAACTAAGCAAATAAAATTATTTTTAATATTATTTTGAATATTGATTTTTTTTTTACAAATAACATTTTAATCATTAATCAGTACAAACTGTAATTATATTACTGTTGTATCAACTATTTCTGATAGCCTCCTTACCCCTAAATAACACTATTAATAAATTGACTGTTTGTTTGCTTTACAGATTTGTCAAGGTCTTGTCCTGTATATTGTTGTTCTTGGCAAGAATAAGCAGCAAAGTGGATCGACTTTTGTTCAGGGTAAAATATCTATATGTGAGATATTTGTATATGTAAATGTCTTCAGACTACAAATGTAGTCTGGTATAATTGAATCACACATTATTTCAACTTATCATTATCATTTGTTGCCACTAATCATAATGCAAAGATATAAAAAGCTATTTATCTCATTCTAAACAAAGCTTCAGCACACCAACTCCACAGTTATTTCTATAATTAACTAAGTGGAGAACTTACATGTAGATAGAGTCAATTCGCATGTTTAAGCCAATGCGTGCAGACAGCAAGCAAACCTATGTAATTAAATAAACTTCTCACGAAATGAAATTACAACATGCACCTCGTCGATATGTGTGAAGCGACACATAGGCGATGCTAAACCCAGCGCATCCCTTGTGAGAGGCTCAATCAGTTAAAGAGGCCGTTTTATTGAAGTGTCTTGTTCTCAGCCTGTCTGAGACTCAGCTATTGTGCTAACAGGTGTGATCACAGCACAGCACCCTCACATCACAGATTCCTGCGGCCCGTCTCAGCCTGTCAGAAATCACATTAACAACACATCTTCACTGAACCCAGCCGAGCCGGAGGGATCTAGACCACGTGATCTGCTGTGACTCTGGATGGGAATCATGAGGAATTTAACGATTCTTGTTTTGAATAAGATTCCATTTCATAATTATGCTTCCATAATGATTCTTTCAGCACTTTTGAACAGTGTTATTTTAGTATTGAGATACTATTACAGTTTTTATTAATATTTGTGTGTGTGTGTGTGTGTGTGTGTGTGTGTCAGATGCAAAAGCCTCTAAGTGCCGTTTAAAATTTTCTTCTAAAATGAGCATTTTTATCAGGCTTCTGTGTGTAGGTTCAGTAATTTCACTTCATTGGCAATGAATAGGTTCAAGAGTTAATTTCTGATTAAATGATTTACTCTTGAAGGCGATGCCAGCGTTGTTGACGAGCACGTCGAGGCCGCAGTACTTCTCTGTGAAGAAGTCCCGCGCGATCAATTATATTTTAAAGTATATTAAAACAGAAAACCAATATTAGAAATTGAAATAATATCTCACAATATTAGTTTTTTCTGTATTTTTTATCAAATAAATACAGGCTTGATGAGCATAAGAGACTCCATTAAAAAACATAAAAAATCTTACTGATCCCAAACTTTTGAATGGCAGTATATAATACTGTCATTAAAAATTTATTTTATTTTTAATGTTTTAGTTTATTAATTTATTTATTATTTATTTAACATTTAGTTATTTTAATGCATTAAATTAACCTAATTAATTCTGTCTTTTTTTTGCAATTGTGAGTTTATGTCTTGCAATTCTGAGAAGAATAGTCAGAATTTTGTGAAATATAAAAAATAAAGTATAAATATAAAAATATATGAATTATAAAAAAGGACAGAATTCTGAAAAAAAAGTCGCAATTACCTTATCTTTTATTCCATGGTAGAAAAAAAAAAACAGAATAGCAAAATGTACATTTTAAATTCCGAGAAAATTAAAAGTCAGAAGTGAGAGATGCAAACTCGGAATTTCGAGAAAAAAAAAATCTGAATTTTGAGATATATATATATTCAGAAAAGCAAAAAGTGTTTGAACAACATGATATATAATGGCAGAATTTTCATTTTTGGGTGAACTATTCCTTTAAGTCTCATTCCTGCAGACTTGGCCTCTGCTGAATAACAATACAAACAATTATTCTAGTACAATTATTCTAGTTTGTGTTTGCTTGCTTTTTGTTTGTTTGACATGATTTAGGGGGTAATTAAATGTTAAGAAATTGCTTTGACACTGTTAACTGAAAACGTATTGCATGTTAATTCAGAAAGAACACTCCAGCAGATATACTTCAGTTTGTTGTCTCAATATAACAATTAACTAATTAAGCATCAGGATGAACAAACAAATAAGAAGCCAAGGGAACACTGTTTACATCCCCGTCTCTACAGATGTAAACACACTGCTGACAGCTGAAGAAAGAGAAACATTAGGCCGAACAACAGCTCAAACCACAAAGAATGCCTGCCGGGAAACTACTTCAGATAAGCGTTTTGTGTGTAATGTGATTGAGCTAAAACAGACACAATGCACTGTAAATGTTTCTGTAAGTACTGTCAGTGCAACTGATCCACCATTAACAGCACAATATACACAAATACTCATGTTCGGCTGTGTATCTGCCTGTTTTTATATATACATAACATTTTTCTTAAATATACATACATGTGTTTGTATTTACATATACATAAATACTGTATACACAGCACACTCATATATATTATGTAAACAAAAACGTTTATTTTGGATGCGATTAATCGCAATTAATCGTTTGACAGCACTAAAATAAACTCTTCATTTCAACCAAGGCATTTGGCACACAACTTTTGTGGCACATCCTGCTCTGTATTTTAATTTGCTTTCGAATTTCTTTGTTACTTTCACGTGTAAATAATATGAATCGTTAATATAAATCAGTCCTGCTAAATGCTTCACAAACATATTTACTGCAGTATAATATGTATAGCAAAATCAACACATTTCTAACCGTCACACAGTTCAGTGTATACGTCAGCCCAACTGATAGTCACAGAATTAGTAAGTTTCCTGCATTGTATTTAAGCTTTTTAAACCTTTACTACTTCTTATAATTCCTTATTACTGCATTGTGCTTGTTTGAAAGCAAATACATCTGCAGGTATTCCTGGCCTACTTCAAGCCGAGGAACATTTATCCATGTAACAGATGAGACCTAATTACAACCAAAGCTTTGATCATTTAAAGGTCTCCAGCAGAAGATGCTGAAGATGTTTCAGTGCAATCCGGACAGTATAAATATGTGTGGTCGTCTCCAGCTAGTGTTAGAAGTAGACAGTTAGTTCTATGATGCACCGATGACTCAAGACAACACCAGTCGACTTCTCAGATCTTACAGATTTGCAAAACAAAGCATTCTCCGTTTTTTCTTTATGATTACTGTCTGACTAAGTCACATTTATCAATTAGTGGTTATTAAATCTATCGACTATAAGGTTCAAATGGCTACAGCAGTGGTTCTCAACTGGTTTTGCTTCAGGACCCAGATTTTTTTTACATTCAACATCAAGTAGTGTCAATCAATATGAACTTAAAAAAAACATTAATATTGTCATGAACTGTACTATATTAACATGACATAGGCTGATATGTCCTCCAATATTGTCCTCGACAACAACAAATATGGGTTTTCTCTTCTCATTTACAAGTTGATAATCCTATTTATTAGCTGGTCTATCAAGCTTTTGGCCTTGTTTTTTCCCCTGCCATTAAACGAATATTCACCCAAAAATAAACATTTGCTGAATATGCACTCACTCTCAGCCCATCCAAGATGTAGATTAGTTTGAAGAGCCCGGTCTCATGAAAATGCGTATAAATAGTACGCCAAATAAAAATGAAAACTCGTGGTATTGATACGCAAAAATCGACTTTGGCGTGCATATGATACGCAGTTTTCACGTGCACATGATACGAAATTTGTTGCCGTGCATATGATACGCAGTTTTCGCGTACATATGATATGCATCTACCCCGCAACCCTAAACCTACCCATCGCGTAGCATATACACGCCAAAGTCCATTTTTGCGTATCAATACCACGAGTTTTTGTTTTTATTTGGTGTACTATTTATACGCACTTTCATGAGATCGGGTTGGTTTGAAACAGATTTGGAGAAATTTAGCATTACATTACTTGCTTACCAATGAAAGTGAATGGGTGCCATCAGAGTCAAAAGCCACAGTAATAAATGTCACACTTTATTTTAAGGTCCATTAACCATGACTTTTCCCTCAATAAACTCCTAATTTGCTGATTATAATTAGTTATTAAGGTAGTTGTTAAGTTTAGGTATTGGGTAGGATTAGGGATGTAGAATATGGTCATGCAGAATATGTGCTTTAATAAACAGCCAATATGTTAATAATTGGCATGCTAATAAGCAACTAGTTAACAGTGAGAATTGGTCCCTATACTAAAGTGTTACCATAATGTTTGGACTCTCTTTCAGAGGATCCATTTGTGAGCAAGTGATGTAATGCTACATTTCTCCAAAACTCATCATTTTGAAAATAGTACATTTTCAGCAAATTTCGGGTGAACTATTCCTTTAACCACCATATCAGAAAAGATCTGTGACCCATTTTTGTGTCGCAACCCACCACTTGAGAATCTCTGGTGTACATACTGCAGCTTAGGAATCTATAATGCTAGAGCAGCACAGATGTAGACATTTACAAAGCCTCTGCCAGGCTCCACCTCTTCTGGAAGTATCTATAATTTTCAGCCTGCTTAGCATGATCCACAAAGTCCTATCCGTTGATATATGGATCTATATTTGGATACGTGCGTGGGCATAAGAAACAATAAAGAGGGCACACCTGCAAAGATCTAATACTTACATGAAGACTGGAAGAAACACTTGAAGTCGCCAACATGCTTCAGCTACACTGCTAACCTTAGTTCTGTTTGAGGGAAGTACTGTATAGTCCAAAACATGCAGAAGATGAGGACAGGTGTAATTTGGTTAACTCAAATTTGAATTGTAAAATATTAGGGTTGTGGCATTAAGAATCCAAAGACATAAAAATCATAAAAATGCATTTTCTTGCCCTGCTATACAAACAAACTCCACAATGTCATTCTTTTTTTTTCTCATCATCATCAGAGAATCACATTTGATCACCATAAAGTTCATGTAGATCTAAAGATGTAGGGGAAGAGACCAGGGCTATCTCATATCTCTAACATGAATCAAACTGCACAAATGCTTGTTTTGCCTATAACAATGGTTTTGACACACCTTGTTGAAGGTACATTCACGTTTACATTAGCACACACTTTTATCCAAAGCAGCTTACAATACAGGGGCATAAGCAATTCATCATAGAGCCAGTATATCTTCAGCATATAATGACAAGTTTATTAAAAAAGCAATATTAGGAGAAATGCAAAGATAAAATAAGAGTTTTTATGTTTTGTTTGCAAGTGCATTGGTTTAGGGTTGTGGTACATTTTAACCAAAAGTTTGAACTGTTTCTCTACTACAAGGCTATTCTCTTAGGCCATTCTAAGGCCAGTCTATAATATGCTTTTTAATGGTAGGCTGTCCTTGTTACAACATGCACTGTTATCAGTCAAGACATGAAAGAACTGTATCTTTCTATGTGTCCATGCAAATATTCATTAGAAAACAATTTATGAACTACACAAATAAACAGCTAAATAGGTAACCGAGATCCTAAACCTTACTACAAGACTTCAACAATAACTTAAGGAAACGATTTCATAATTATAATTGCACAAAATCCAAGACAAAAATGAATATATGCTTTTGTTGATATATGGGTCAATGGCAAATAGGTATGATAAAAAAACAAAGAAAATTGTTTTCAAATAATAATTATATGTGAAAATGGTCACAACTTGTCTAAATATGCCACAAAAGTTTTTTTTAACAAATAAAATATTAATATTTTAAAGCCATTTAATTTTATTCATTGTGTGACTTTTTTAGTAAATAATATTAATAATAATAACAGGGCAAACTACTTTGTTTTGAAATTCTAAATAGATTTTAAATTCAAAAATCTGATATTTGTTCACCTTAAAACAAGTGTATCCCATTCATTGTAGGAATTGCATTTTGAATATATTTCAGACTAACTTGATAGATCTGTTGGTGTCTATTGACCCATATATCTTCATTTCAACAGTTTCTGTCATTAAGCTTTCATTCTATTTATAAACCAAACAGGGTTGCGTTAATAACTTTATGCATGTTCTGGATGACTAGCTCAAATAACCTACTTCAGCATCTCTCGAGCATTAACCCTTTCAGAACAGGTGCGCACCAAACGCTCTGCCCTTTGTTACAGGTTTCTCGATACTCTGAATCGGAATGTCGTTTCACCATTACGTTTTGCGTAAATGACAATCTCAAGAACGTTTCTGCGCACACACAGAGGTTCAACATCCCCTTAGATGCACTGTATCCAACCCGTAAAATGTGTCTGCAAACGCTTCACCTCCCTATACTACTCCACGCGAATCTTCCCATCCACCTGAATGACCGTCCACACATTTTACGCATTCTAATTGAGTGTTTTGTCGGCTTTGTTGATTTGCACACACCCCTGCCCTGCCTTCATCATATCCACGGGGAGACTCTTTTTTTTTTTTTTTTACCATAGGCTCTGGAGGAAGGTGCGCCTCCACGCACTAGTATCCATGCTAACCAAGATGATCTGCGCTATTCCTCATTGTGCCATCATGAACATGTGTGATGCTGCTAGAGATCTGCACCCGGACAGTGTCGCGCTCGCCTACCTGTGTGTTTGGAGAGTTGTCCAAGCAAAACGAGAGTGAAGACGATCGGTCAGAGTGCGCAGCGGCCGTGCTGGTCCATAGTGAAGCGCTCCAGCTGCTCTATCTCTCCCTTTCTGTCTCTCTCTCATCCGAGAGTGATGCTCGCATCAGCCACTAGATGCTGCTGAGGGTGCGCGCGTCATGGCTGCTGTACAGCAGGGCTTTTCAATGCCACGGACCCTCAAATATAAAAATACATTAATATTATAAATGTTTAAATATTATTTGGAAAATATTTAGTTTCTGTTATTTACATTAGTTAGGCCTACATTACACTAAATATATAATTTTTTTCTACATAGTATAGGACTATTTGTTTATTTATTCATTATTATTTTTTATTTATTCAGTCATGTTATCAATTTTATTAGTCTTATTTATTATTTTAATGTGTATAGGCCTACGCATTTTATTTATTTGAATCTATTTTGAGTAGCCCTTTTTTTATTCATTGTTTATCTAGTTTTATTTAATATTATCAAATTAAAATACTCAAACTTCAGTTTATACTGAATTCATTGACTAGTAAGGTCGGTATCCGAGAAAACGTTAAATTTCCTTTACAAAATTAAAAACTGAATTATTTTCATGATTCGGTTCTGTTGATTCGGTTCTCGAACGTTCATTGTTCCGCTGATGTGGACAGAAAACGCGGTAAACGACTGAAGCGTGACCCATGTGCAGTCCGATTCCTGAACGCATGGCTCCTATGAGTAGGTTCTTTTTTTAGTGACTCCAAAGCATGCAGCCCCACTTGTGTAGTGCGATTTATAAGCCGGTTCTTTTTAGCGAATCAAAGCAAAGTGCTTTCGATGCAAGTGCAACCAGTGTAGTCCAATTCCCAAAACGAATTCCCAAACGACAACTGTTATGAAGTGGCCCATTTGTGGTGATTCAAAAAAAGCGCGATCGTTGTTGTCTGATTTCCTACCGAATGAATCTTGTTAAAATTGGTTCTTTTAGTGAATGAAAAAAATACAGTGTGACTGGTGTGGCCTAGTGTGATTCAGAAATGCTAAATCTTATAATACGGTTCTTTTTAGTGAATCAAAAACTTACAATGAAATTTCTGATTCCCAGACTCCTATGATTCGGTTCTCATCAGCGAATTAGCCTACCAAAATAATTAATCTAACGAGTCAGGTTTTTTTTTTTTTTGGAGTGTAAAAAAACATCCTCACTGCAGGACACAAGATCAATGGGGCGTGGTTGGATCAAGATCCATCTCCTCCCACCTTACATATACCTAAACCTACCCGTCTCCACCCCCTGATCCCTAAAGCCACCCATCTCCACCCACTAGATGTGGATCCAACCATGCCCCCTGGATCTTGTGTTCTGCAGTGAGGCGCTACTGAGGCTATGCCTCACTTACTGAACTGTGGGTTACTGCTTTTTGTAATGTCCAACTCAAAATGAACAATGAATAGTTCCTGGTGTTTAATAGGACTTGATGTGAATGAATAAACTGCAAGTAGATTAATAGCTAGTTGAATTAAGTTCATTTGGGCCCAGTATTGGCTTTCATGCTTACCTGCATATAACCATTTCTAAGTAATATCATTTTGCTCAATTTAAAGTTTGCACAAATGTACATACATGCTTGTTTAAAAATCAGAAATTGTTACCTGTCAGATTGGATGACTGCTTCCTGCCAGACATATAACACTCATTGCCATTCAGTGCCTTGCAGCAAAATTAAACCAGCACACTTCAGACGGTCTGAAATGAATGCAGTGTTGGACTGATGAATTCATGACTTGGACTGTTTCCAAACACACAAATTGCTTATTTTCTTATCCCTAATCACTTGTTTTGTTGTCACTGATTTCTCTCATCCTGTCACTGAGAGATGAGCTCAAAGGCAGAATGCTCTTCTCATGCTGTAACACAACAGCTGGCTTATGAAATAACTGACAAGAGCTAAATTAAACACATGGAAATGGAGTGTTTTCCTTGGATAAACCTGATGCAGTGGTTTTGCCGATAAGGAACAGTCTTGTTTTTAGAGCGAAGGTGCTTATTTATTTAAGTTTTATATCATACATAAGTCATGAGAGGTTACTTGTGTGTCTTGTGAAAATATTTTATATAAAGATGCTGACCCTGATTTATTTTAGGAAGCTGATTCTGTTCTAGGCCCACTGTTGTTGTTTTGTGATGGCTAATTTCACTTAAACCAACAAACCTTTCACACTTTTAACCCTAAGTTAAGGTAACCCTTTTTCTTGATGCCCAAACACAAACTTTAAAAATTCATGTGTTTTTGCATATTGACTGAGTTGTGTAAATTACTATAAAATAATAATGATTAAGTTAGTATGTGAAAGCTGCACAGATACAGAAATATTTTCAGTACAGTAAGATTTAGTACACTTTCAGATTTTGCTGCCTCCTTGTGGCTAAAAAAGAGAAAAAGTGATACAAGTATTTGAAATTATTTGATTGCAGTATGTGAAAGACTTTATACCATGTTTTCACAGTGTGATGACAGAGAATGATAAATGCAGAGCAGCATTAAGTATCACTATAACTATTGCTTGTACTTTGGGTTAGAGATTTGAACAAACCCCTAAAACCAATCACTTTACAAGTGACTAATTTATGCAACTTCAAGTCAATATGCAAACACAACACTTTGCCTAAAGACACGAATGATAGGAGAGGTGTGCTATTTTGCTAGGCACTCATTTCTTCTTCGGAAAATGAAAAAAACTTTGATGACATTCGCTCTCTGAAGATAAACGTCCTGTGTCAGCAAAATCTCTAAAATATTCATGAGCTTTTAAAGGAAGAGCAAATTTTGTTAGATGGGGAACCGTAATTTTCTTTCCCATCAGTGCGGGGAATATTTCTAGATCTCAGCTGCAAGGCCCTGCCTGATACAACCGATACAGTATATCAAAAAAAAAAAAAACAGGAATATTTTAACATTATTATGTAGTTCTTAACAATAATCCATCTAAGAAGTGGAATGAACATAAATCAGCTAGTTTTATGTTTTTACCAAGAGCCTTACCTCCCTAGTACACAGTAATCAAACAAAAAAAATCTTTGTCACAATGAGCTAGAGTGATTACACTTACTGAAAATATGCTCAGTAATGTTTCCTCTCTAAGAAATCGAAGCCATAGTCTTAAATACTGTCACTGTTTTTTATACTTCTGATGTCTAATGTGTTAATGCCATTCAATTTAAACTGATATCTATTTAATCTCAAAGTTGTTGGTAAAACATCATTCTTTACTCAATAAACTCCAATAATTAACTCCAATAATTATAATCAAGGTACAACTCAGATTTTGTTTAAAGTGCCCCTATTATGGGCAATGAAAGGTTAATATTTTGGTTTTGGGAGTCCCCAACAACAGGCTGACATGCATGCAAGGTCAAAAAACACTTTCATTGTCTTATAATATGCATTTATTTTTACCTTACTTGCTCAATGACTCCCAAACGATTCGCTCAACGATTCATTTTTCCAAACCCCTCCTTTGCGTGAGGCTAATCTGTGGTGATTGGTCCGATTTGTCTCATTTTAATTTCATCATGCCTGTGATACCTGATAAAGCAGCGTTTGTAAGCGCAGTGCTGCTTTGTGTACAGCGTTAGGCTATGTTCACACTTGGCATCTTTTTTGAAGCTGCCAGCGTCTGTTTTACATTATAATCCTATGGAGTAAACAGTGTTTTCAAAAAAGTCCTGAGCGCTTTTTTTAAACGCCACCGCCGGCGTCTTTTTCTGCAGCTCAGAGCGTCTTTTCAAGTTGAAAAAAGTTGAACTTTTCTGGAAAAAAACGCCCTATGTCAAGCGCCTTTTTGACAGCTGACCAATGACAAGCGATTGAGTAGCGAGACCTGTCGTTTCCATAACAACAATAACAAGAAAAAGTAGATAGATAAACTATGAGCACAAAATATTTAGTATAATAATAATGTTTTAATGTTTATTCTAAAATATGCCGCAAACCGTGCATCATGCAACCGGAGCTCCTGGACTAAATTGTTGTAAGCACCATACTGGTTCCTTCATGGTATAATGTCGTGCACCCACAAACGTCATTGTAAACCGACATTCTCTTCCCCGTTAACTTCAAAAGCCAACGCAAGAGCCAGTTTCCTCTTTCCCAACATTTTTGCACCATGCAGAGCTAGGCTACTGTTGCAGCTGTTGCTATAGCAACAAAAGACGGCTTTGGCTGCTATTTGTAACAGAAACGCTGCCAGCTTTTTTTTTTTTTTCACTAAAAAAACACCCTTGTCAACTTTTTCTTGTCAAAAAAGACGCCAAGTGTGAACATAGACTTACCAGGGAATGCCTTTACGATGTGATACGAGATTTGAAAAGGGAGAAAAAAAAATTTGGCAAAAGGCGGGATCGAATTCGATCGCGTCAAAAAGCCAACGACACGCGCTTATCCAGCCACTTTTGTTTTTAGTTTTTTTAGTTTTTGTTGATGTTTCTGTTACACCAAATACACAAAATAATGATCTTTAAAAAAGCATCATATGACCCCTTTAAAACATTTTCTGACAGATAAATGAATCACAACCGTATGGTGAAAAGGTGAAAACAAAATTTTCAGTTTTATTTTAAGTATTAAACCAAAAGATAGAATTAAGGTGTGCATTTTTTTTATGGAAGCCAATTTCTGTCTCAGTGTAAAAAAAAAAAAAAAGCAATTGTGACATTATATCTCTCATTTGTGACTAATTCTCATGTTTGCATCTTTATCTCACAGCTGCAGCTTTATAACTCTTAATTGTGACTTTTTTCCCTCACAGTCAAGACAATCTTATTTTACACGTTCACATTTACTTTTTTATTTTCTACTCTGAGGTGGAAACAGGCTTTGCACCACCATTCAAAAGTTTGAGGTCGGTAAGATTTTGTAGTATTTTTGGTAGAAGTCTATTATGAGCACAATTCTATATTATTTTTATTTGTTCAAACATTCACTAAAAACAGCAATATTCTTATATGTTTTTACAATTTTAAATAAATGCTTTCTATTTTAATATATAGCAAAATGTAATTTATTCCTGTGATGACAAAGCAGAATTTTCAGCATCATTACTCCAGTCTTCAGTGTCACATGATCCTTCAGAAATCATTCTATTATGCTGATTTGCTGCTCAAAAAATATTTATCATCAATTTTGAAAACAGTGCCGCTTAATATTTTTGTGGAAACTGTGATGCATTTTCGCAGGATTATGTGATAAACAGGAAGTTCAAAACAGCATTCATTTATTTTACTGTCAGATTTGACCAATTTAATGGGCCCTTGCTGAATAAAAGCATTCATTTCTTAAAAACTGGCATTTGCATCCAGTCTCCCCTTAAATCTTGTACAATTATATTACAGTGAAAGAGCTGCAGTATCCAGACCCATTACTCCAAAGCTCTTCCTCAAATTGCTTTCCTTATCTGCTCTAATTTTTTTCGCTTCCTTTAATTTTAAAAGCCATCTGGATCTTGTTAGTGACACAGCACTGTTCTCAGAGCTCATTGCCCAGACTGGCCGCTTGCCTGTCAGTGGTGGTGCGCCGGCTGCTTTTAAAGTGATCTCCTCCTCCCCCGACGTGAATCCCAGAAAGACATGGATCCAACATTCCATCAGAATGCATGCATCAGCACAGACCTGGAGGAGTACAGACATTATTAGCAGCACCTGTCATTACTCAGCCACAATAAGGAAGACAGTATGTTGGTATTGCTGCATCGTTCTGCCAAACGAAGATCCCAGCCATGAAATAGGAGGATACAGCCTGTCTATCAACGCGATGCTTGCCATTTAACAGGTTTTTACTGTAGCATTTTTACAGTCTTTTACCGTTAAATTCACAGTCATTTTTTACAGTGTATCAGTCAATCAGCATGATATTCTGCATGCTGCTGGTGCGGTTTACATTGGATTGCAAACCGTGCCAGTGCAATGCAGGGTTCAAACCGCTTTGGCACACATGATCAATGTATTTTTGACTGTGAGTTTGGGTCAAAGAGATTCACCAGGCCTTCTACCGTGATTCACTGACGCTCACAGTCGAGAAGAGGTTTTCATGCAAACCGGTAATATTACTAAGGAAACATGAAGAGAGAGCGAGGGCAGACATCTAGGTGATGAAATGTCTTGATGTCTGTGTCTTGTTTTTATGGTAGGTGTTTCCAAACCACAGTTGATCTAGGTATTTGTGGCCTGTAGCAACTGTTCAAGATTTCTTTAGCAGTAGCTTCAACAGATGTGGTTAACACCACACAGGGTTATTATTATTAACTAAATCTAACAATAAAAGCGTTTTATAAAACTGAAATAACTATAACAGATTAAACAGAACATATTAAAAAATTAAACTCATTTCAGCTGGTGCCAAAGCATAAATTTTAATTTTCTTTTAGTTTAGCTTTAAGTATTAAAATAACAAACTAAAACAAAAAAAAATTACAAGAACTATATATTAAAAAAAAAACAAAAACAACAAATGAGAAAAACATACAAAAAATACTACTAAAACCCTAACTAAAAATTAAAATAAAAACAGAAAATATAAAAACTAACATATAATACATATAAAAATATTTGTATTTTTCAATGATACTAAAACAGCCAAATCGCTGTATTTATGCTTCTATAAACAGTAATAAGTTAATTAAATATTCTGTCCTGTAGTAGATGGTCAAACTCGAGTGCAGACTGGTTTTATTATTATGCAATAAAAAAAAATCACAGTTCAATAGTAGAAAATATCATTTGAGGACGAAATAACTAATAAAAATGTTTCATATGAAGACTATATAATATTAACAACAAGAGATTTTTACCCTTTAGTTTATTAGTAAATTTAAAACAAAATAATTGTTTTGATATATATCACCTCAGTGGCTACCTGAAAATAAGTCTGTCATAAATAGTACCTGTAGTAAGTAACTTAGTATGTTCATATCAAGTAATCTTTCAAGGGAGTGAGAGAATTTACTTTGATAGCAAGCAACGTTTTTTAAAGAAACCACGTAGACCAATATAACTATGGTTCCTTTAAAACAAATGACTGTACTGTACAGAGGTTGACTCCTGATGTGTTTCTCCACTTTTTATCCACCAGAGGGCAGAATTAATCTCTGATTAAAATTAGCCCTTTTTTTTTGTTAGCTAGTGTAAATATGACTAAGTCAGACAAAGATGAGTCACAATGGTATCATCCATGAATACATTTCGAATTAAATCATGATAGATAAGATCAGCGTTTTGTTGTTCTGGTTTCTAAAAACAAAACTGTCTTTGCTCAGAAGCCAGACACACCGAGTAAATGTTTTTTTAACACGTCATTTGTTTTCTCTTGTTTTCCAGGATGCTCAACTTGCCAAAAGATTACTTATCAACTTAATTTGTAATTTTGGGCAAGCTTGGTATTTATATAGAAAATCACAGATTTTGAAAAGGTAACCATTACACTTAAAGAGGTCATATGACGTTGCTAAAAAGAACATTATTTTGTGTATTTGGTGTAATGCAATGTGTTTATGCGGTTTAAGGTTAAAAAAACACATTATTTTCCACATACTGTACATTATTGTTTCTCCTCTATGCCCCGCCTTTCTGAAACGCGTCGATTTTTACAAAGCTCATCGGTCTGAAAAGCGAGGTGTGCTCTGATTGGCCAGCTATCCAGTGTGTTGTGATTGGCTGAATACCTCAAGCATGTGATGGAAATGTTACGTCCCTTAACATACTGTGATGCGTCTCCCGGCAAGACGAGACAAAACCAATAAAACCCATTAATATCGTCCTCTTTTGGAAGGCCAAACAAAGTAGTTTCACTTTCACAATGAAACACACAGCGTCTCAACAACATGGCGGCAGCGGCAACAACAATACTACAGCGAGAATAAAAGTTACGCCTTCTTTCTTTGCGTGAACATTTGGGCGGTGTTATGCAAATCTTCCCACATCGTGACGTAGACATGTGGGGGCGTGTTAGAACGAGCCGTTTTAGGTAGGCGTGGTTGACTCTTAACTTTTATAAAGAATATCTCTTTGGATTTGAGACTTTAGTCTTTGCAACTTTACAGATCTTCTTTATGCACCAAGAGCTTGCAAATCTCCAAAGAGAAAGGAAAAATTGAAATCGCATCATATGACCCCTTTAAAAGATTTTCTTTGAAAACATGATTAGTGTCATTTATGAAACATTTTTCACCATTAAAAACTGTTATGTATTAATGTACCCTGTCTGGGTACAGCCCTATGACGTGATCTTGTAGAGGTACAATATCAAACCTCTGACCTGAACCTGAGCTGCTGGTTGTGAAAAAAAAAAAAAAAAAGATGTTGTAACCTGTTCAGACATGAACACACATGACTGCAAAATACCTCCTTTCTTCAGTCAATTTAAGCTTAGCATTTCCAAAAAAGAAGGCTGGCCATGGGACACACGGGGGGTTGAAGTTTTGGTGCCCACTGACTCCTGTCTGAAACAATGATAGGAATAACATTAATCCTAAAATATGCCATTTATTTCATGATAGAAAATGTCTCACAATATAGTTGGTGCATATAATATTAGTGTCATTTCTATAATATAAGTCAATCTCCTAAAAAAAAAAAAAAATTGCTTAAACTGGTTAGGTGGTATTAGCTGGTTTAAGACTGTCTTCCAAGCTGGTTTATGAAGGAAGCTAGCTAGTCTCCCAGACTGACAAGCTAAAAGGTGTGCAGAACCAGATTAAAACCAGGCAACAGGCTAGTTTGACTAGGCTGAGAGACCAGCAAACAAGCTTAGGCTGGTTTGAAATGTTGGTTACACTTTATTTTAAGGTGTCATTGTTACAGTGTAATTATACATTTAAGTACTGAGTAATATTAATTGCATGTTCTTACTATATGGTTAGGGTTAGGATTAGGGTTTGGCTTAGGGTTACTTGCATGTAATCATACATAATTAATTGTTATTATAATAGCAAGTGCATGTAACCTGTAACAAGAACTCCTTGAAATAAAGTGTTACCGAGATGTTTTATTCAGCAGGGTAGTGTTTCAACCATTTTTCCGTTTTATTTGGTTTTCACAAATTTAGAACATGATCAAAGGGAAATAAATGTGTTAAGTTACAAAAGTAGTGTTTCTACTAAGCTTTGCATGTGAATGTACGCTAAATTTGAAGACATTCCATCTCATTTCTTTCATTTAACAAAAAAAATGTACAGCACTGAAACGTAAAACTACAAATGTACTCCCAAACAACATTAAAAAAAAAAAAAAAACAGATTGCATTTAGGTGTCCGAATATGACCTGCACTTTTCAGAACATTAACATTTATAGTGACAGCAAAACCTCAAATGAAATGCTCCCATGTTTTGTGAAGAAATATTCTTTTAGCTCATCATTGAAAACACATTTTTGTTTGGGCATTTCTCCAGTTTAGCAAGCTAGCTTGCTCACTTGAGACAATATTTGCACTGAGTGGATGTCAGGGAGCAGCAGCAAGCGTGTGAAGTTTTTTGTTATGGTAACCAAATACATTACAAACTAATATGATGAAAGACTAGAATGAAAGTATTCGAACATCAGCTTGGCAAGCTTTCCTTCACTGCAACGTCCTGTCGAGAACCACAAAACATACCAGAGACAGGAGCTTGAACAACATTGAGGATACTTAAAGGAACATATTTACATTTGAAATTCATGAATTTTCGGAACACACCTCTTGAAACTGTCCCGGGACACCTAGTAACTCTATATCTGCCTCCGTCTCTTAAATGTTCAAGATGAGGATCAAGGAGCAACAACAGGAAATTAACTGCTTCATGGCTCCATTTGTTTGCAGGGGCCCTTTATTGCTTCTGAACTGAACCCCTGCATGTCCAGAGGGACAGGTTCAGAGGGTTCAGAAAAGCAGAGGAGTTTGTAGTGGCTCTGTTTATTTGGTGCAACCTTCTTATATTAAATAAGAGCCGGACAAGCTCTTCTGCAGGCCAGGATTTTTGTTTAGTAGAAATCAATCTTAAGGTAAAGAGAGTTTTTCTTTGTACCTTGGACAAGTTCCCAGGGAACACATTTCTGATTCTTTTGTAGTTTATTTTACCTTCTTTTGTGACTGTAATTGAGTCAATTTTGTATCGGTTTAAATATCTTGTAATAAAACAAGTCAAGAAGAAATCATTACCTCAGCTAAGATGTGAACAATCTCTCATGTACTTATATATTACATGTACTTACTATTATAACAATTAATTATGCATAATTACATGCAAGTAACCCTTAGCCAAATCCTAACCCTTACTATATAGTAAGTACATGTAGTTAATTAATATTACTCAATACTTAAATGTATAATTACACTGTAACAAGGGCACCTTAAAATAACGTGTAACCCCTTTATTTCAAAGAGTGTATGGGAAGAAAATGTATATGAACTGGGGTGGACATTGGTGCTCTGTTAGAATTGGACTGCAAATTTGCTCTGCTAATTCCAGGTTTTATCATAGTGTGGAGAAGGCGTTTGGCATGGAATGAATCTTTCTGATTCAGACTCAGTCTATCACACACACACCCTGGCTTGTAAGTCTGTGACAACAATCCTGCATCATGCCTGAACCACTATTGCATTTTCAAGCTGATGGAGCATATTTAAAGATCTGTGCACATGACAGAGTAGTTCAAGTTAAAATTAACATTACTGATATTTTTTCAGAACAGCTTTCCTAGACTTCAAAGCACCTCATGTCTGATCTCACTTCATCACCGCCAAAAATGTGCTCCAACCATTCATGCAGCTGACAAAACAATGCACTGCATTGACAACTACTGCAAAAGATGGAGATAAAACGGTGTCAGTTTTGTTGTTTTAGAAAAGACATTTAAGTCAAAAGTTTAAAAAAGATTTTCTACTGTCTTTATTCATAATCCTCAGACATTTAGGTTAGGGTTGGCTCTAAATCACTAACTAGAGATTGAGTGTCTGAGATGGCATGCTTTTTTTAAATGATGGTACAAAAATAATTGTTTAATAATTATTAAACTGCATTAATAAAAACGTGCATTATGAAAATAAAGTGATCATTTTAAATAACAAAAACGACAACAATAATAATAATAGTAATAATAATACATGTCTTCATATTAATGATTTATTAAATTCATATTTAATGTTCACAAACTACATACCAATATGCTACATCAAGAATTAAGCACGTATTCCTACTATGTACAAAATTAGGATTATAAATTTATGCAAACACCACAATAAAAATTTATTAAATGCACTTACTGTGAACACTGTTGTGAGACCCACTTCTTGTCAGACTATCGAGAGAGATTATCAATCTCCACCTTTAAAGGGTTAGTTCACCCAAAAATGAAAATTCTGTCTTTAATTACTCACCCTCATGTCGTTTCTCCTTGCTACGTTTCTGGACTTGGGAACATTTCAGTTGCGTTGCTGTCTATGCAGGGTCAGACAGCTCTCAGATTCCATCAAAAATATCTTAATTTGTGTTCCGAAGATGAACGAAGGTTTTACGGGTTTGAAACGACATGAGGGTGAGTAATTAATGACAGAATTTTTCATTTTTGGGTGAACTAACCCTTTAAACCCCTTAATAAATTCAGCTTGAACTTACTTGCAAACTTTATACTGTAAGATATCAATTTAAGATACAGTAAGCAAACTTGAAAACTTAAAGTAAACAATGTAATAGAATGTCATGATGACTGTCAAATTTCTCAAGACATCAGATCATTGAGCAGTAACACACTATAACGTACCATGCTATACAGATTCACCCATTACCTGTATGCTAACGGTGGCGTATATGAACCAGCCAAACCAGTTGGTTGTATTTACCATGTGCGTTGTCTCTAATTACTTCACCAAGTGCATGCATGGTATGTCTATGGATAAACGGGAGGCCTGTTTATTTCATGGCCAGGAATGTAAAAGAAAAGCACAACAGATGCTGAGGCATCTTTTCAGTGTAATTAACAAGATCTCTACATGCTCAAACACCGTTCAGACAGCTCTTGAATAAAGTCACATCTGATTTGACAGAATCTGAGATTTTCCACTCTGACACGGTCAGAGCTGTTTGCCTTACTTTATCTCAGTCAATCAGATTAGATAAGCTTGTGGACGCATCCTAAAACAACAATCCAATTGCTGTTCAGACCGTGGCTGAAGGATTTGGTACCCTGGACATTCACTGGCTGGTACCAGCAAACAGATGTCTGACACTCTTTAACCATCTAGTCAATACACAAACACGAGGAGACCATTTAAACAAGTTCAAATGGATCTGTCAGCCTTTCTGTTTGTGAAGGTGTGGATAATGATGGTAATGTTTAAGTTCAATAATCATGTGTTTGTTTTTCCAGGGCTGACTTGCATCTTTGTACTAGGCAGAACTAGAAATCGACATGGAACACAGTTCTGGGTACTTTTTCCTCAATGTGCAAAGACTAAGATTATTATAATGTGTATGAACTGGTTCAATTTACCTGCACAAACATCCCTATGTTCATTATGAATTTTGTTGCAAAATATTTAGTTAAATGCCCATGTTCATCACTAGTATTTTAAAGATTTGTTTAGTGTAAATTTAGTATTATGAAATAAATGCTCTGATTAAAGTGACAGATGAGGCAATCAATGATCATCCAGTTCAGCAAGCCTGTTAACTTGCTACTAATGTCACTGTAAAGCACCAGTAATAGTGTGACAATGTTATCCTCATGTCAGGGACCTGGCTCATAATTTCCACCTACAAATGAAAGTGTTTCAACAAATAAAGGCATATTCATAGATTAATTTTATAACATTCAAATTAATCTGCACTTTGTTCTTAGTACTGTATACAACAAGATGCACTTAATCAGTGATTGTCTCAAATTACAATTGGACACACAGAATAGTTAATCTCCATCCTAAACACATGATTTCTACACTTTATCGAACTTATCGATTAGCTTTCTAATTTCTTGAAAGTTAGTTTAGTCTATGAAGAGATTTACCTCAGCCTAGACAGTTACTACTGAAGCAAGCATGGCTCAAATGAATGATTTTCTATACAATGGCAACAGTATTCTTAGATTCGACATGTTACCACTGATCTTTGGTGACTCAGAGAACACTTCTGCAGAAATTAGGCAACTCAGCTCTTCTTATGTGGATGTCTTACATTAGAAACCTGTCTGCAAACCAAGGTGAGACACTTAAACACACACACAAATCTCAAACTTCACGACAGACAGTTTTTAATTCTGTTTCAAATAAATGCTGTTCTTTTGAACTTTCTATTCAAGAATCCTGAAAAAAATATATCATTTTTCACACACAAAAAAATTTTAAAAAAGCAGCACAACTGTTTTCAACATTGATAACAAACAAATTTTTCTTGAGCACCAAATCAGCATGATCTCTGAAAGATCATGTGACACTGAAGACTGGAATAATGATGCTAAAAATTTGCCTTTGCCATAACAGGAATAAACTACATTTTGATATAGAATATAAATAGAAAACTTTACAATGTATATAGAAACAATATTTCAGAATTGTAGTAATAACTACAGTTTTTACTTTATTTTGCTTAAATAAATGCATTGCACATGTATTTAAATGCAAATAAATTATTGATGGCATAAGATAATTCTTTAAATGACAAAATACTAAAATAAGTAATAAATGTTCATATAAATTATAATTTTACAAGGTACAAATATTATGTTTAGAAAATATTTTTAAAACAATTTCACAATGAAACACAGCGTCACACACGGCGGGCTAGAGTGAGCAGAGGCCGGGGGCTAGAGTGAGCGGAGGTCGGCTTGAGTGAGAGGCGGCAGGCGGGCTTGCGGCAACCACATGTGGCGACCCTGAGCTGGACTCCGCTTCATCCACGGTGAAAGCCGATCCGGCGATCCACAGCGTGAAGTTGATGTATTTCCTCAGC
>NW_015548182.1:105904-135674 GCF_001515605.1 Sinocyclocheilus anshuiensis | reverse complement strand
GCGAGAATAAAAGTTACGCCTTCTTTCTTTGCGTGAACATTTGGGCGGCGTTATGCAAATCTTCCCACATCGTGACGTAGACATGTGGGGGCGTGTTAGAACGAGCCGTTTTAGGTAGGCCAGGTCGACTCTTAACTTTTATAAAGAATATTTCTTTGGATTTGAGACTTTAGTCTTTGCAACTTTAGAGATCTTCTTTATGCACCAAGAGCTTGTAACGCTCCAAAGAGAAAGGAAAACTTGAAATCGCATCATATGACCCCTTTAATTAAAACGTCATAAAGTAATATATAAGAGTGATGGGAGAATGGCAAAACCTTAACACCAAGAGGTCTACTAGACCAACAGTGCTTTCACATGGTGGTACTCACATTGATGATGCAAGCATGCTGCAGTTCAGATTCAGTGCGAAAAGAGACCTGCGAAGACAAGGCGAAAACTAGGAGTTAGAAAGCAAATTGCTTTTAGGTTTTGAGTACGTCAGCAGCATCCCACAAAAATTCTTGCTCTGAGTGCAAGCAGCTTTCCTAACTGATACAGTATAAAACTGCTAATGGTAGTTGTCAGTTGTTTAACTGATCGCTTTGTCTCTAATGAATGATATAATGAATTTAAGATGCTAGAAAGTGGGTAAAAATCAATAAGGCCTGAGAGACTCTGTCTCCATGCATTAGCATCTTGTTATTTTAAAAGTCTGTTAACACTTCTCACGTTTTAACTTGTAATGCTGCTGTATCTACTTTTGTTTAATCTCTCCTGTTTCACTGAATCAGAGTGGACACATCTGATCTTACAACATGATGAACAGATTTTTACTCAACTGCACAACGAGAAGCCAGGATCTGCAACAGTGTTTACGTAAGAGTCCATCAAAACCTGCACAACCATGAACAGCTTCCAGACCACGCTCTTCTAAAAAGGAGACTGAGGTTGTCAGCGGCCAGATATAATGCTTGAATGCACTGTTTTTCTTTCTAAAAGAAATGTAGACCCAAAAATATAAGTAGCACCAGAGAAGATGGATTTGCATTGCTAAGAATGTAAGTAGATCTTACTCAGGGTGGTGCCATATTTAAGTTTCGACAGGATGAAAAAGACGCTGTGAAGAATAAAATTTGCAGAGTTGATGTATTGTTTTTTAACAACATACCAATTGTTCAGCTGATGAAACGCCTTTCCGGAAAATGTGAGCTGGCTAAAATTACAGGATCTCTGCCCGTACAGTGTGTGCCATTGTACAAGTCTGTCCATTAACAGCCTCGTTTTCATCCACATTAAAATATTGCATCTAACCTGACTAAAGTTATCGCCAATGATTCTCAGTTAACCCATGAAAGTGATAAAATGAATACCCTGAATGCACTATAACTGGTTGTCAGTTGGCATGGAGGTGAGCAGACATCTTCATTTCATGCTCAATGGGAGTAAGTGGTAAGAGTCCTAAAAACTTTAAGACATTAAAACAGAAAAGCCAGGTGCACTGTAAAAAAATCCACCTACTTCAAGTTAAAAAATTAACAGTTCAGTTGCTGCCTTAAATTTTAAGTACTTAACTGATTTAAAAAAATCGAGTTAATCTCATATCATTTAGAAACTAAATTGAAATTGATTCAATTAATCTGATTAAGTAAAGTAATGGAAAAACGTTACCATGACTTCATTGATTTTTATTATTGTGGTAGCCAAACACCAAGTCACAATCTTGGATTGACCACAGGAAACTGAATTGGAATGACAAGAAGAGGAATTTATTGAATTGTAATTCAAAGAACTTCAACAAGTAACGCATTCTGAGAAATTAAGAGCTTTTTCACAAAAGTCCATAAAATATATAAACTATGATGAAATATATACACTAGTTTCAAATTCCTATTAGCAGTATTTCAAACACATCCATCTATGACCTTCACTGTTCTAGTTTAAAATTAGAGTATGAATTTTTATTTCAGTTAATGGAACTCTTCTTCCTTACAACAAAAATCACTTCCACTTTTCTACCTCAATTAAATTCCGAATAGCACATGACCCTGCCAGCATGCATTCATACTGTAGTGTGACCATTATGCCCAAAACAATTTAGCACGCATTCATGAATGGCATTTTCAGAATGCTAGTGGTGTTAAAGTGCAGCTGTTATAATATTTATCTGTTAGGACAGTGACAAAACTGTTTGTCCTCTGGATGCCTGCTTTGTGATCCTTTGCAGATGTTGTCTGACTTGTGCAAAAGTTAAGGCCAAAGGGAAGTGTTATTTCATTTTTGGGTCTGAATTCGGGAAAATGCTGATAAGGAACTATGAAGGAATATTTAGCTGTGGTGCAGGGCATGGTGGATTAGCACACAAGCGGAGTTTCATGTGTTTAAGCGGAGACAGGCCTATTCAGCTATTCCTCCCACAGCTTTTAGTGTCAGTCAAACAGCTGTAGACAAATGGGATAAATCCGAAGATGATGGTGTTGGATGTCTCCACTGCCAACAACCAAAAATGTCCAACTCCCTTTAGTGAGTCAAAAGTCTAAGTGGTTTTGTTTGCAGAGGGTTTCCACAAGCCAAAATAAAAATCTATTTGTCATTGTTTTATTATGAATATGATTACTCAATGTAATACAATTGTATCAAATTGAGGCCATAAATTAGTCTTTGGTTTTTCCCTGAAGAGTGAAGAATCTCTTTCTTTAGTATACTCCCCGCAGTTTATGATGATAAAAGTATGCTATTTGGCTGAACATAGTGTTTCTGTTAAATCAAAATTTAAAGTCATCACAAACTCAAAATAGACCCATTTACTTCCTTAATGCACGTTTGGGTTTATTTTGGAGGATTCATTGTGCACATTACAGCTTCATAGCTTTTAATCAAAATGTAGTAACTTTCTCTTCCTCTGAAATAACTTTATGCTGACATCACTTAAAGGTCACATGGATTATTGGATGTTAAGCAACAGCTACGTAGGCATAGTTTTAGCAACTCAGTATGACTAGCAATTTCGGTTTGTAATGCCCACTTTTCACATTCCAATCAATTCTCAATGGATAATGGAAAAAATACATCACATTAAGGAAGTAAAATTCAGTTGTAAAAGGACATTTAAAATGTTTAAACCAGTACTACTTGACAGATGAGAATGAATTTCTATACTTGTGTTTTGGCCTTCGGTTAACATTCTCCATTCAGCTTTTGAACAGAGTTGCTACACACCCTAAACATGATAAAGACGTAGGCTGACAAATAAGATCTTGGAGACTTCATGGTGAAGTTGATAGTGGTTGAATCTGCACATTCTGTTGTTACATTTTGCAATAAGCACCAAAAGGGAGAGAACTCTAAAAGAGGCCAATTCTTTCCGTTTCACTGAAATTCACAACTTGTTGAGAACCGTTTTTGGGGAAATGTGTTTTAAAGATCTGGGCTTACCATTTGGCACCAGTGAGCTGGAAATGGTTAAAAATAGAAATAGGATCAATTATGCTTGGCTAGATACTTACCTCTTGCTCCCACACTTGGCTACTTTCCTCTTGTCCAGCTCAGTTTCCTCCTGAGAAAGTAGACCTGGATGTAATCATACCTGGTTAGAATAATATCACCCACGATGCACTCATCCTGAGCGGCTCTTTAGGCAATCACTTTTTATTATTTTACTCCCAGTCCTGGTCTCTAGGACATATCAGTTTTCATCAAGAAAGAATAGAGTGGGCTAGGGTTGACTCCAATCTTTTTATCTGTTTAGTCTCCTGTGTCTTCAGCCAGCAGAGGAAACCCTTTTGAATAGCATGCTCATCTAAAAAAAAAAAAAAAAAAAAGGAAATAAAATAAAATAAAAAGTTAATAATATAAAAGTTATATGTACAAGCCTTGGGGCAGAGGATCTTGTTCTCATTGCTCATTTCATTGCCTTTTACCTGGACCGTATCTAAAAGGGATAGTTTGATCATTTATTCACCCTCACGGCTTTTCAAATCCATATGCTGCTATATTTTCTGTGCAACACAAAAGGACAAACTTGGAAATAATGTTCTATGGACTATATGATGATGTTATGTGTTGTTGCATCCTTATTGAAGCCTGACAGCCCCAATTCTCAGTCACTTTCATAAAATAAAAAGTATCATTAAATTACCTTTTCACATTACACGGAGGAAAGACAGTCACATGGGTTTGAAGTGACATGAAGGTAAGTAAATTATGTTAGACTTTTTATTTCTGGGCAGATTATTTCTTGAAGATTCTTTTGCACCAGTCTTCGTGTCAGTTTCAGTGGCCTGGAACACAGTAACAAAGAAGAAAGAACAGGGTGGGTATTCTGTCAACAGCATTGTTATATTTTGGTAATGTTTCACTGGCACAAGGTCAATGGATGTGGATTTTACGTCTTTATTTACCAGTCCTTAGATGAAGCGCTTTAGAGAATTTTAGCTCACCTATGTCACTAATGTCCCTACATAACAAAACCCTTAGAGAGCTGTATTGTCACTCATGGTAACTTCAGATCCATGACAATATGAATATGAGCCCCTTGCATTCAACACTATTTATTCATCACCCCCCACCCCCCGCACCCCCAAGTCGGTTTTCAAGCCTTTGTTGTTTCCCATGAGCAACTGCAGTTTTGCATCATTTTGTCCACTTATATTTGTGTTGATTAAAATTTAAACACCATCCTATACAAATGGACCAGACTTGTGAAAGCAATCAATCTGAAGTGTCTAAGCAGTGCCAGACCAGTTTCACAACAGTCAAATATTGCAGGATCTATAGCAGAAATATGTGTATACTTTGTAATTAGAAATTCTGTCCATACAAAATTATTAAAGTACAGATTATATTTCAAAATACTGATTTAATACTACTAACACTACTATTTAAAAGGCCAGTATACATTTATTTTTGAAAGAAATTGATACTTTTATTCAGCAAGGACACAATAAATTGATTAAAAGTGACAGTGAAGGAATTATTGTAACAACTCTGGTTGTAAATAATATGCACCACAAGAAAGATGAAGGTAATCAAAACAATCTTTAATAAATCCTCAAGAAAATCCAAACAGAGAGGTGAAGAGCAACAACCAAAGTTTAGACACAAACAATACCCGACAACCTGAAGAAGCAAACACAAGAACTTAAATACTAATGACAACAAGTGCACAAGCCTAAACAGAATGAGAAATTAATCAATCGCCACGACAACAAACTCAACTAAAGGAAACTGTGCAAACTGAAAACGTCCAAACCATGTGTGTGACAATTGTAAAGATTTCTATTTTAATTTTTTTTTTTACTTTTTATTCGTCAGGAAAAATATTTAGCACCATCAGAATGATTTCTGAAGGACCATATGACACTGGAGACTGAGTAAAGGCTTTTGAAAATTTAGCTTTGCCATCACAGGAATAAATTCAAATAGAAAAAATCTTTCAAAAAATCTTACCGACCTGAAACTTTTTAGCTGTAGTGTAATTCAGAAACACATCAGAATACTCTTCTACTCGAGGATATCTGGTTTACTTTCTGCTGAGCACTTAAAACAAGTTTTTCAAACATTTGATGCCATTTACAAGGCAGACTGGCAAATCAAGTTACAGAAGCGCTCACTGTACCAGCCTGGCTTCTTGTAAACCAGCCAATTATATTCAAACAGCCATTTTTCTGCAATATTCATCAAGCAGTCAGCAAACCATCCACTGAAATGCAGTCCATGAATCACCCCTTCCAGGATTTGAACCCGGCAAACCTTTGGGATACAAACATAGAACTTTAACCACTACGTCACAGAGCCAAGAGCGGCCTTCATCCCACATGGGTAGAGTAAAATGCCTTAGTAGTAATTCACTTTAACCACTGCCATTTCAACTGCAGACAATGAAATATTATCTTTTAACTGAGATGGCATGTGTTTTATTAATATACTTTGTCTAAACGTCCCTGTTATGGTACTATTTTATTCTGCTTGTTGAATGACAAACACATTCTCATTAAACTCTAGTGATGTACAACTAATTTTTCAGGGTTGTTCATGAAGTGTTGCACATGGATGATTCAGGTCAACAGCAACCATAAATATACAGACTCCGCACTAATTTGGCCTCATTACTGATTATCTCCTACTGTCAGCAAAGACAGAGACACTCAGAAACTCACTGTGTACTGCTGAGCTCTAAATGGTCTGGCAAAATGCTTCATTCTGGGCAGTAGACCTGATTGCGTGAGCTCAAACTAATGTGGAACATGGAAGACTTTAAGCACTATAGAGAAAAAAAATGTGCAAGTTTGTAAATAGTATTAATTATAATAAAGTGAAAGTAAAAAAGTGAAAGTGAAGTGACATGTGGCCAAGTATGGTGACCCATACTCGGAATTAGTGCTCTGCATTTATCCCATCCAAAGTGCACACACACAGCAGTGAACACACACACACCGTGAACACACACCCGGAGCAGTGGGCAGCCATTTTTTGCTGCTACACCCAGGGAGCAGTTGGGGGTTCGGTGCCTTGCTCAAGGGCACCTCAGTCATGGTATTGAAGGTGGGAGAGAGCGCTGTACATTCACTCCCCCCACCTACAATCGCTGCAAGACAAGACTCGAACCCGCAACTTTTGGGTTACGAGTCCGACTCTATAACCATTAGGCCACGACTTCCCTCATAATACCAGACAAGTCTGTGAAGGGATCAGGTAATTGGCTAAAATTAAATCAAGCCGAAAAAATTTACAAGCTACTAACAAAAATATGCAAAGAAAACAAAAAGAACACCTCAAAATAATGCACTGTGTTACACACTGGCAATATTTTTTGGAAATGAAATCTATAGAAACAATATTGTTTAAAATAATTCAGTCATAGTCAATATCAGGGTTTGACCCAAATTAGTTGTGAGATACGAAAGCTAAATGAACACCGATACACTGAAGCACTTTTCTAGCAGGTTAATATACTCAACCTAAGCACATCCTATACATATGAAATTAATCATATATACACACACACAACAGAAACATAATTTAACAAAAAAAAAAAAAGGGAAATTGACAAGTGAAGCTACTTGTCATATTGTGAATGCACTCTTTCTGTAATAATGCACTATAAAAAATTAAAAAATGACAATGAATAACTTAAGCATTAATTGGCAGTGGCCATTTACACCAAGAAAAAGGTAAATTATATTTATACTTAATGTAAATAGTAGATACTATTTGAACCAAGAACAAATAGCCACAAATAGCATCTTGTTTACACTAAGTATAATGTTAAATGCTATTCAGACAAAGTGTAAATACAAGTAATGCGCTATTTGTACTAAAGGTAAAAATAACTGAGTAATGGTGGGCGGAGTTTGGGAAAATAACCTTTGCTAACAAGGTTAACTATTTGCACAGCAAAAAGATATTGGCTAAAGAGTTTGTTCTCTCTCGCTCTCTCACTCTCTCCCTCTCAGGCATTTATATTTGTTAAATGATGATAGAGGTTTAAAATAATGTACCAAATTTGTAAGAAATGCTGAAAATGTCATTTAATTTCACAGTTTCTCATCACCAAAACATTTTTACTGACCAAAATCAGATGTAATTTAAAAATATTGCCAAAAAACAACAGACAATAAACAATAATAATAATAAAATAAAATAAAAAAACAGAGTAAAAAGAAACACCAACTTTAGTTATGTGTAAAAAGTAGGTGAAATCACTGTTTAGACTAAAGGCTGGTTTACTCTGCCTCAACTAACTCTGTTAATCCAACAATACCTAACAACCATTGGAATTTGTTGAGAGCCTTAAGAATCTGAGAGTCCTTTAAGTAGTTAGAATGAAGATGAACTGTGGAGAGCATTAATCATCTACCAAGATGCTTGGAGACTGAGCATTACATTTTACTACATGAATGTTGAAAGGAAGTACAGCAGATTGGCTTTAGAGGGGCCCCAAATTTTAGACAATGAAAAGAATAATGCAATGAACTTTGTGTGTAGGGCTCCAGACTACGACTAAAACGGTCGCATTTGCGACCAAAAATATTAATTTGCAAGTGAGGTTTTTGCTGAGGTCGCCACTGGCGACTATCAGGGGCGGACTTAACCAATAAGCGAGGTAAGCGGCCGCTTAGGGCCCCGGGGAAATCAGGGGGCTCCATCTGATATTGCAGAAACATATTTGCAGCATTGAACAATGTAGCCAATCACAGACATATCTGTTAATTTCTTGAACGCGATGACCAGAAGTGTTTAAATTGGAATCCACTCACCGCTCAATGCTGAGTTTGCGGAGTTCTGCAAACTCGGAATCCTCTCATTATAACAGTGTAGATACGATGTAAATAAGAGATTCATTGTGCAGAGAGCTTATTAACGGAACGTCGTGAGATCGCAATGAACTGAAGTGAGTGACAGCTTTTAGTGATCATATGAGGGAGCGCACTTTATGCACATTCTAGGCTGTCTCAGAACAAAGATATTCACCTCAGTAAAGAAAGTATTGTGTTTCAAGTCAATTTTATTTGTCTTGATGTTTCAAAATGACTCTCTTGTGTGCTTTTCCTAGGCGTGCCGGCGTGAACTTCTTTCTCTAGTACGAAATGAACATGAATGATCAAAAGGTACACTATTTATAAGAGAGCCTACAGTACAACTTACTGAAATGTCTCATGTAATCGCTCATTCTGTCAAAAACTGTGGAAAACATGTAAAGCTTGTAAACATTGCCACGTAACAATACTTCAGAATAACCATTTGGTGTCCATAAGCTTATCAGTCAGCTAGAAAAATAACTATAAAGAGGAGCATTTTGCTATATTTATGCGCTATTTCATATTAATATTTTTACTTAACCTGTTGTCTACATGATAAAAAAAATGCAAGAATGCAAGCTAAAGAAAATTCAACACGTCCTATAAAATTGCATGTTACTAATGAAGAAAACCCGACTGGATGTGTGAAAGATATGACAACATTATAGGATGCATTGAGGAGGAGCCCAAATTACACTGTAAAAAGCGATCAGTTGACTTTACTTTAAAAAAAAAATGTTGAGGAAACCCGTTGCCTTAAAATTATTAAATAAACTTTATACATAATGAAAGAAATAAGTTAAGTGAACTTGACAATTCTGATTTACACTGGCAAATAACAGTTTGAAAACGTGTTCACCTTTTATTTTAAGTTGGACTATCTCAAATGTATTAAATTCAATTACTTAAGTGTACACTCAATGGCCAAGTGATGCTTATGGTCCATGATATTGGTACAGATTCTGTGTAATAGACAATTATTTGTGACTGTATATTTCAAGTTGGAAAAGATGTTTAGCTCCCACTTTAAGTAAACCTTAGTTCCCAGGTTATCTACAACATGGATTAAAATGCTGATAAATTCAAGAAAAGATGAGACAAACACATATCACACTACGGTGAGATAAACGCACAAAGATGAAGATGAATGCAAAGAGTCTTTAATAAATCCACACAAGGATAAATCCAGGACAGAACTGGCAGGAGACACACATAGGGACAGTGAACTGAACACAACTTAAATAGAGGTGATAATGAGGGACAGACAGGTGAGGAGGATCAACTAATGAGGACACAGGTGAACTGACTAACATAATCAAACACGGGGGAAAACTGGGTCACACTGAGCACATGAGGAATGAAAACACAACAAAACAGTCCAAGGGTGAAATGTCAAAATGTTAAAAATAATAAATAAATAAATAAATAAAACGCGTTTATTCTGTGGCACCTAAAAAAATAATTTAGTGCCTAAGTTTTTTTCATATAGGAGCCAATGGCTCCTTACTCGATTTTTTTTTTGTTTGGAGCCCTGGTTAGTATGCACTGAACTTCACCTTAGTTCCCAGGTTATCTACAACATGGATTAAAATGCTGATAAATTCAAGAAAAGATGAGACAAACACATATCACACTACGGTGAGATAAACGCACAAAGATGAAGATGAACACAAAGAGTCTTTAATAAATCCACACAAGGGTAAATTCAGGACAGAACTGGCAGGAGACACACATAGGGACATAGTAGACAGTGAACTGAACACAACTTAAATAGAGGTGAAACATTTTATCAGTTTAAAAATATTAAAAAAGGATTTTTTACACGGCACCCCTGCTCTCGACAGACGGCAGCCCGGTTGGAAAACACTGCCATAATACACTGAAGAGAAGATCAACACAGGGGTCGTGTTCCTAGCACTTTGGCATGAAAACAAATAATCTTTCATAGTTTTAGACATGATCACCACCAAAAGAAAAAGTTACAAAAAAAAATCATCTGTATATATCTTCTTGGCCAATATAAATATCTTGTCATATTTTTTTCTACTATTTGAATCAAAATGTTGTCTTTGTGGAAAAAAAAGAAACAAAGATCAACTTTAGGGTCTGTTTCTCACATCTTTAAGAAAACTACTCATATCAAAAATGGATGACATTCAATTTCAAGCAACATGACAAAACATCACATCAACCCCAAAAAACACACCCACCCTCTCAGCACATTGTGTACCAGATGGAAGTCATCAACTTTTCCATTTGTGCATGCACAGTCACTTTCTCTGTCCAAGTATTTTTGAGATGCATCATTTCAAACAAATAATGCTCTGCATTGTTGTCGTTGTCCATAAGATGTAACCCTTTCTCTAGAAATTCCAAATACCTTAGTAAATTGAGACTTCTGTTTTTCCTAAAACAGAGGTGCTTTGTGTGTGAATGTTTTCCTTAGAGTGTGCTGTCTCGGGGCAGAGCTGACCTATAAACCACAGTGTAACTAAAGGCTTCTGTGAGGCCCCTCGCTGCCCACTCACTGACAGAAGCCTGAACCTGACATTACGCAAGCATGACTTGGATAGTGTAGTTCTCTTGATACCAAAAATCTAGATGATGCTATTTATATTTATACCTGGTTTACATTAAACAACACTTAAAGGGATACAATTCAGATTTGTTTTGGTGGAGGAAGACATTTAAAAGAATGTTGGCATTCAAACAACATTGGACCCAATGAGTTTCACTGTATGGACAAAAAAAAAACACTGATACATTTCTCAAAAATCTTGTTTTGAGTTTCACAGAAGAATGAAAGTCATTCAGGTTTGGAATGACATGAGGGAGAGTAAATAATGAGAAAATCTGAATTATTTGGTGAACCATCCCATTTAATTCATTGTATTCTACACATCATGATGTGAACTTAAACCAAAGGCACAATCTAAGGAAACTCCCACAAATAAATTCAATGAATTTTACTACGTTTTTGGACCGCTCTAGCTTACTCCTGAAATGTGTATTATTGGGAATATTGATGTTCCTCATTTGTAAGTTGCTTTGAACAAAAATGCTACTACATGAACAGTAAATTCATTACACACTTCTACTCTTGATCTCTGTAAATCTTACAGCAATTGTGCTACTCTTCCAATGAAATGTGAACAGCTAAACTAAGAAGCATCGTCCTCATTATTGCAAGCCACTTAATCACACTGGGCCGGGACATTCTGAAGAACCCCTAACAATTTCAGCACTTTGTGACTGTGCTCACATAATTTACTTACAGATTAGACAAAACTGTTTAATATCCAAAATACTGACTATTAGCAGATTATACCACAATACACCCATGATGTGTGCAATTTGGGCAGGGTTAAGCATGAGAAAATTATAGCCAATACTGTTGTGTTCTGAATGATGAAATTTGTTCCATAACAACAAAAACAGCAAAGATGACTGTCCATACACTGTTAGGTGTTTTTAGGTTAATATGGGTTAACTAAATGGGGCAAATCATGCAAATACATTGTTAAATTATTGAATAGCAAATGTCCTGGTTTAGAAGTGTCCTGTGTGATGTATTCTTTCTGGTTTGTTCCTCCCTTTTTACAGGTAACCGTCAATGACGGAAGAGTTGTGCAGGAAGTAAACTTTTAATGGTGATCTTTGAGAAAATGCTGGTTTAACCCACCCCCGAACGGCTCTACCTCCAACCATCTGTTACAATGTCGGGGGAGTTTGTGGCCAGATCTGTCTGTTTCTATAGCAACACCCTGCCCTTTTACTTAAAGGGGGGAATTTTTTCACCTTTTAGTCATCAAGTACTTGTCTTACTACACTATCCTCGCTTTAACTTCTTTGAAACAGGAGATTCACCACCACCCCCATCTATCACAAGGGTGAAACAGCACAAAGTGCCCAACCCCCATCTACCGATTTGTGCACCAACCCCCAAATGGCTAAGCACTCTCACATTGAAAATCCCCGCCAGACAGAAGCATACTTGCCTAGCCAACCTTCTTATCTGTTTTAAAGCTTAATGAGTATGTTGACACTCTTTTGATCTTAAAGGAACAGTTTATTAAAAAAATAAAAATAACTCACCTCCATTCCAAAATTGCCATTTTTCCATGAAATACACAAGGCAGGACAGTCACAGTTCTAAAAAGGACAAAAACACACCATAAAGCACAATGAAAGTCCATACTACTAATGCACATTTAAAGTATTCTGAAGTAATACCACAGAAATGTAAGTTTTAATTTATCTGAAAACTTCACCTCTTTCACACATGGCGATCCAAAACAATGCAATCAATGTCGCCAACCCTGATGCATCAATCATTTTTTTTAAACCTGAATTTAAGCACAAATAAGATTATGGCAGAAAGGAATATTATTAGTGAATGAAAACATACATTTTGGTTGGTTCCTCACACAAAGGGTTCTTCAAAATGTATCCATGTGTTCCACTGAAAAATGGACGCATAGGCTTGTTTACCTCAATGGTGGTGTTGGCAATTACAATCACATTGTCAAAGTCAACAGCACTATGAAAACACAATATAAAAACCTTATTAATTCAGTGGATTATGTAAATTCATTATCAAGATTTTCCTAAATCAGAAAAATTACAGGTGTGAAGTCTGAAGGACCTGTAAAAGTATTTAATGTTACAGTAAAATAAGTGTAGTAAGTAAAGCACAAATTAGGCTTAACGACACAGGTGGTAAACATTACGGCTGTTGGCACTTCCCTGCAGAACTATAAATTAAGCTCCAACAACTACTTGTATGTTTATGGCATTAGTTAATTACTAGCATTGAATAGCACTGTGACTGCAACTGAAGGTGTTTAGGCCATTTGTGTTTATTAAACAATAACCAACCTCTGGAAAAACTGCAGTGGAGGTTCACTTTAGGATGCAAGTGATTTGATCCGCACATGTTTTGAATATGGAAGTCTGTTTTCTTGTCAAAAGCGTTGTGGGTAGCAATAAAAATACCATGAAACAAACCACATTAGACAGTTGCATTTATCTGACTGGCAGGCTATCAGATTCTTCTATGAACCAGCACTATAAGAGATTTATTTGAAATATATTTCTAAATTACTCTGGCAAAAGAAAAAAGGTCCCTGTGCCAAAAGTATCTTCTGTGAAATTACCGCTGGTCTATAGTTAACAGAAATGGATGCATAGCATAGAGAATATTATGACAAAGGCTCAATAAAAGGCTTGAAATTTTGTTTAGGGTTGATTACATCTTGAATGTTAGTTTGTGATGAAAAATTAGCTCAGCCTCGGTTATTCTGTGGGTATGGCAATGGGATATAAAGTATGAGGTCTGCGTTTTCTCTGTTTTAAATAGATTTCAGTAGTTCAGTAGTATATTTAATCTTTAATAAATTTTTCCCAAGAAAACAGGTAAGCATGAACATGAATGGGCCATCCACCATGCTTTCTGTTCTTTCCGACAAAAAAGCACTTGAACAAACTCATAATTACAACTTCAGAGGATGTTCCCAATATAGCACATGAAGGCAGCATTAATCCCTGAGTTTTAATGTATGTTTGCCACACAACTATGATTGGCAGATCACTAAATCACAGAAATGGAATTCAAATAAGCCTGTCATGAATTCTGTCAAGACTTATCATTACCACACTGCTGACTAATGCAAAAACTAGACATGAAAAAAGCATGCTGCAAACTGCTTGTGATCAAGCATTTCCACATCTTTTCACTGCTGCTGGCGTCTGTGCTCACCCCTTGCATAAACATGCCTGCCTTGACAAATCAAAGCACTGCTAGCTATCCTGCATCTTGAGAGCTGTACAGAAATGGTTGAATATAGAATTACAAGATGCTTAAAAACATTATGTAGCACAAACAATGCGAGAAGTGTCAAATTTAACACTATACAACATTTAAAACTAAGTCTCAACCCTAAAAATATGAGCAATAGTAATACTGGTGTTTGCCTAGTTAAACACAACTAATAATACTTAGAACTGTATTGATAGTAATGCATCATTCTGGAAAAGATCACATTCCAGAAGATACAAAGTGGTAATTCAGGCTACCAAATGAGATGCACCTGGGGTGTATTCCAGAAAGGAGGTTCAACAAACTCTGAGTTAACTTACCCTGAGATTGGAAACTCTGGGTTTTCGGTTTCAGAACAGCTGAACAGAGTTAGTTCAATCCATTCTGAGTAGGTTGACACTGAGTTTAGTGCGTGCACCACGACTATGAAAAGCCATGATCAATGGAGCTCCGAAATTATGATTCACCATGGCAGCAGCTCCCGCCAAAAAGACTTCTGCATACTACGGAATACGCAACTTTAATTCTAAATCAATGTTATCAGAGGTGAAAACTGGCAGAAAGGTAATTTATTGAACTAATATTCATTCTTATGGTATCCCACGGGCAAAAAAAAAAAGGAAAATGTGGCAGCAGAAAAAAATTAAACATAAAAACAAATTAAATATTCTCTAATCCAACCTGTTACATTTCTTAATTAGAGAAATGAAATTAACAACTGACTTGTACTCAGTGGACAGCAAGATGGTAGAGGCTCTCAAAATGGGGGGAGGACCTGCAGCATCAACACTGACAGATGAAGAGGAGATGGTCAAGTATTGGAAGAATTTTAAAATCCAAAAGGAAAAAGCATAACGGTTGCTTTTGTATTTGTAGGAAATAAAGATGACCAAATAAATTGTGAATAATTTGTGTTTATTTAACAGCTGTGGTGGTGGTTACGCATATATCTTGCACTACCATTCCATCTGGCATCCGTCATTTTCGGAAGGTGTGATGGTAAGAATAAAATGCATCATGATTTAAGAATTTTTAGATATTTGTACTTGAAATAAGGCAAAAATCTTAGTAATAAAAGCAATTTTTGCAGCGTGAATGAATGAATGACGTATTTAAACATTGCTTACGCTTTAAAAAAGGGGAGGAGACCGAAAGAAACTCTGGGTTTACAGAAGGAAACCTGCTCCCGACCAGGTTAGGTTCACAGAGTAAGTTACTATGGTAATTTACAGAGAGGTTTAGTTTTGTCTTTTACTGAAACCGAAAACCCTGAGTTTCCCTTTTCTGGGGTTAACAAACTCTGAGTTTCCAACAAAACTGCTTTCTGGAATACTCCCCAGGATTGCATTTCAAAAGAATGCCAGACAAAACGCGATAACATCTCTATGGAAGAATCAAATGCCAAATCCTTCAGGTGGTGCAAACTTGTGAACATCTCTCATATTGCCTTACAAATGTAAATTCAGTCTTTGCAATACCACTAAAGTTGGATGCGCTGACTTTGCATTAAGTTTTAATTGAAGATTACAGGCAACTATCTTTCTGTTAAATCACACTTGGTAGTGTTGAATATGTGTCGCTCTGTTAAAAACATACCCAGAAAGGGAAGCCCCCCTTAAAGCCTCATCCTGTAGAAAACGCAATGGAGGAAAGATCTTCAATAACAACAACTTCCGAGCACCATCCTCAACAGGAAAAGGGAAAGCTGTTGGTTACATACAATAACATGTTACGTTCAAGCAGTGTTTAAATAGATATTTCTTTTCCTTTTTTCTTTTTTTCTAAACAGGTGTTCGCTGACAGTGGAATATATATTTAATATATAAACATACTTTTTAAATCAACCAAGAGGTGTTTAAATAGCCCTTAGAATTGGAATTTAGTTCCTTTCCCAATCCAGTCTTTTGTGTGCTTGACAATAAATTTCTTGCTTGTACAAAACATGCATTCAGAAAATGAATAGTGGCATGACTGAGTTGTTGCCCTATAATCACTGTCATCACATGACAAACTGATGGAAAAAGTGTTGCATTTAAACGCAAGTGATTTATTGTCTAATTTGGACTTTTTTCTTAGTCTATTGTCTGGTCCAAAGTGAAGGAGGAAGAAAAAACAAATAACAAATAGTTGTAATGGTGTAAAAACCCACATTAACAATGGCTTATTGAAATAAATGTGGCAACAGAAAACTGGTTAAACAAACTGGTTCCCTTTCGATACAACACTCATACTGCGTCTGCTAGACGCATATGGGAAAAAAGCCTTTTTTCTCCTGAACTGAAGCCTATTTCATTCACGCAGTGAAACTGCACGGCCAGTGGTTCGTGCAGTGTATTAAAAAACGTACGAACCAATGGTTAGGCTGCAGAGCTGCGTGAGCCTATGGCGACGAAGCCCGCCAAGCCTGCCAAAGCCCGCCAGAAGGCGTCTGGCTATATAAGTGGGCGTTCGCCACAGGATTCTCAGATTTATTTTCCTTCAGCGACGACTCTACGCTCATCGCTGATCCTGAAAGCCTGCTCGCCATTGACACTCCTTCGCAGCTGGAATTTGGACCTCTCAGCACAGCTAACCTGCTTCTCCGCCGCTACAGCGACGCAGCAGTTCCGGTCCATTTCCCCTGCCGCCATCCGGTGATTCTGAAAGAGCTTATTTCTAGCAGGTAAGCCCTAAAAGAGCAAATTCTAGCGACGTTGTTGCAAATGTTGCGCTGCGAGTGTGGCTCATGCAGGGAAACTTGCACGATGCAGAAGAGCAATGAGTACGTCATCTGTCTGGGCAGACCCCACACAGAGACTGCTCTCTCACTGAGACGGAATGCTCACTCGAGCATGAGTCTCGCTCTTCTCCACTCGCGGACCACCTTCACTGGAGGCAGCCCCGCTCTCCCGTTTCTCCTCGCTCAGCGAGCCTCGGAGAGAGAAACAGCGGAGTCAGGGAGCTAAGCAATCGGGTCTGAGCGATCGCATGACGGCACTGTACCCACGTGCTCGCTCTTCCCGTTGCACTCGGATCTGCCGCAGAAGGGCAGTGAGCTACGCGCTTACTGAAAAAAATGCTCACTCGAGCATGAGTCTTGCTCTTCTCCACTCGCGGACCGCCTTCACTGAAAGCAGCCCAGCTCTCCCGTTTGTACTCGCTCTCCCCGCTGCGCTTCGATCCGTGTCTCACACAAAAGGATCAGTGCCCTTCTTTACATCGAGGGGCTCTATCCTACAAAGTAGATCGGAGCAGATGCTGCCGCTGACAGCTTCAAATTTGTGTGTGTGTCACTATGGCTACGCTCACAGACACAGGCTGCTTTTACCACGAAAGCAGTCTGCCCCCGTTCGTTCGCGGAAGGCGGCCCCGCTTCCCTGCGCTCATGTTTCTCTCCTCCCAGCTACCTCGGAGGAAGCAACGACGAGCTCGCAGGTTGAACGATCAGACTTGAGCAATCCTCTACACACATCATGCGTGCTTAATCTGCCAGTGTGTGTTACACATGAGGACCGGTGCACCTCGTTATACGAGCAGCTTAATCCTCCCAGTCAGATCAAAGCGAAACGCGGGCAGCTTCGCATTTGTGTGTGCGTCACTGAGTCCCGCCTCCCCCGCTCTTGTGTTTCTCTCCTCCCAGTTACTCGGAGGCAGAAATGGCAAACTCGCGGGTATGATCGATCAGGCTTGAGTGATTTAATGCCGGCAAGGCCCCTGCTTGCATCACTCTCCACGCAGCTCTTTGATCAGCCAGTGTGTTTACACGAGAGGATCGCCGCCCCTCATTGTCGAGCGGCTCAATCCTCCTGGGCGGTTCGGAGCAGAACGCTGTCACCAATGATTCAATATCGCTGACAGCTTTGTATTTGAATGTGCCTCTCGCCTGGGTCACGCCCACGCTGAGGCTGCACTGCTGAGACAGACTGCTCTTACTACGAGAGTTTATGTCTCACTCTGCTTTGCTCGCGGCTCGCCTTCTTGAATAATGACGGCCCCGCCCCTCCCCTCATCCGCTATGAGCGGATTTGAGAGAATGCGTGCAGCATTTTTGATCTGCCTGAGTGTTGCACATAAAGATCATCAAAACTCCTCTTCTAATGAGCGGTTTGATCTTTTTTAGGCGGATTAAAAGAGATGCTGTCACTAATGATTATTATCACTGACAGCTTCAAATTGGACGCGTCTGGGCCACGCCCACGCTGAGGCAGCGCGCACGGGGGCTGACTGCTCTGCTATGAGAGCATTAAGTCTAGCGAAGCATTTTCTGAAAGCATTTTCAGGGAAAAGCAAATTTTCTCTTCTGAGTGTGGGGTCCCCATACGGCGACCAGACTCTCAATTTAATCCAACCCCTTGTCACATGGGCTGAGGCCTGACAGGCCATCCCTGTAGTGCCAAACTGGGTGTTGGAGACAATAAAACGAGGTTATTCACTGCAATTCGCTCGAATACCCCATGATTCAACTGCGTGGTTCCCACCTCAGTTTAGAGCAAAGATGCACACGTCCTGCGCTCAGAGGCGATGAATTTGCTGGCGATATGAGCCGTAGAAACGGTTCACCAGGCTCAGAGCGAGTCAGGCTTCCAATGGGTACCACTCGCCCTCTCAAAGCGTTTCAGAGGATGCTGGGCCTCATGGCGTCGGCATCACCAGTGCTACAGTTGGGTCTGCTTTGTATACGCCCCCTTCAGCGCTGGTTGAAACCACGGGTTCCATCCCATGCGTGGCGTGCCTGTGTAACAGCCCTGGACCCCGGAAAAAATTCCGTCTAGATGGAACAGGGCGTGGCCATAGTGATAGTTTGCAGAAGGACAGTTGTCACAACAGATGCCTCCAACTCAGGTTGAGCGCTTCTTAGAATGGGCTCAACCCAACCTGCGCTCGCTGAGAGCAGCGCATATACCAGGCAAATTGAACCAAGGAGCGGACATGTTATCAAGGAGCAAGGTCCCCTCAGGGGAGTGGACGCTATTTTTATGCTTTTCCCCCGATCACTCTGATCCCACAGGTAATCAGGCGAGTGAGGGAAAGAGAACACAGGGTTCTCCTGGTAGCCCCCCTTTGGATGAACCACCTGTGGCTATCGGAGCTAACTCAGCTATTGATAGCGGGCCCTTGGCCTGTTCCGCTGAGACAGGATCTCCTCTCTCAAGCGAACGGGACAATATGGCATCCTCAGCCCGACCTATGGGCCCTGCACCACTGGCCGCTCGACGGGAGCCTTCGAGCCTCCCAGAGCGAGTCTTAAACATAATTTCGGAGGCTAGACCTCCGTCTACGAGACGCCTCTACACCTTAAAGTGGTCTTTTTTTCTCCGCTTGGTGTTTAAACTGCGGCAAAGACCCTCATACTTGTCATTTCTGCAAGAGCTGCTGGATAAGGGACGTTCCCCATCCACGCTCAAAGTCTATGTGGCAGCTATAGCGGCCTCTCATGCTCCTAGTGAGGGACAATTGGTGGGCAGAAACAGCGCGGTCATCCGCTTCCTAAGGGGTGCTAGGAGGCTAAATCCGCCTCGTCCCCCTACCGTCCTTTCATGGGATCTGCCCACTGTGCTGAGGGCCCTGAAGGGCTCCGCTTTCGAGCCACTACAGTCTGCCAACATTCGGTCTCTATCGCTGAAGACTGCTCTGCTTCTAGCACTGGCATCAGTAAAGTGAATAGGGGACCTGCAGGTGCTCTCTATTATCCCTGCCTGCCTGGAATTCGGGCCTAACGACACTAAAGTCGTCCTGAAACCAAGGCACGGTTACGTACCTAAGGTGCTCTCCACTCCGTTCAGCGCACAGGTCATTACGCTCTCTACGCTTCCTCCAACTGAAGAGGCTATCTCTGCTCTGCCCCGTCAGAGCTCTGAGAATCTATATTGAGCGTTCCGCCCCCTATAGGCAGTCGGAACAACTCTTTGTCAGCTTCGGTAACCGCACCAAAGGGCTTCCGGTCACGAAGCAAAGACTCTCTAGATGGATAGTAGACTCCATCTCGCTAGCGTACTCTTTCTTGGGCCTCCAATGCCCCATTGGAGTACGGGCCCACTCGACTAGAGGCATCGCCTCGTCTTGGGCATGATCCAGTGGTGTGTCCATTGCGGATATTTGTGAGGCGGCCGTCTGGGCCTCGCCGTCCACATTCGCAAGGATTTATAACCTGGAAGTCCCGGCCTTGCAGGCCAGGGTCCTTTCTGCTTGAAGTGACATGCGCTGCATAAACAGATCTGGCAGAGAGCACTTGGCCGTATAACGCTCAAGTTCTCTGGCATTGTTTCACCTGTTAGCTCTCGACCCCTGGGTGTATAAGTTACAGGAGTACTCTGGAACGATTAACCAGGCCGGGTGTGACCTCGGGAAGCTCAGCCCGTCTTAGCCTTGGGTTATTGTTAACTTCTCTATGGGCATTGGTTGCTTATGGAAGTTTTATACCTTTAGTCGTTCCACTACATTAGCACGGCGTGATTGTACTGTGTTCCCATATGCGTCTAGCAGACGCAGTACGAGTGTAGTATCGAAAGGGAACGCACTCGGTTACTAATGTAACCTCGGTTCCCTGAGATACGGTTTCCGAGTACGTTTTCAATGACTGATTTTTAAAAGTTGGTGACATAGTTAGGAACTGTAAAACATACAGTCACCAAAATGCAATCCTGTACTACTTTTACATTCACCCTTGTAATGTGATAAAGAGACTAATTAAGTATTGCATTTGGAGTAGTTCACCCAAAAATGAAAAGCCTGTCATCATTTACTCACCCTCATGTCATTCCAAACCAATATGACTTTCTTCTATGGAGCACAAAGGAAGATATTTGCATGTAAAGATCTCAATCAAAGTAGTTTGATTACTGGCAATAATCTGAATACTCAACACATTTTTATGGCAATCTGTAACTATTTTACATTTTAGCAAATTGGTGGCTAATTCATACGATATTGACTTTGTCAATGTGCTTACACCTCACCGATGTTAAGATTTAGGCGTGGGGTTAGGGACCTTCATGTTTAGTTTACGTACATTTCCGCTCTAATCACATCATACAAATTTACATGAAATCGCCACCTCATAAAACTGTTTTCTTATAAGATTGGGTATGCGTTTTACTTAGATGCAGACATGTAGCCGTTGTTTCTATCCTACACAACTATTTGCTGAAAAATCATTTGTATGAGGTGCATAATTTTTCATGCTAAATAATAAAATTGTTAGTTTAAACAGCAAAACATTAAATTAAACATTGAAAGAATCAATCTTCTGAATGCAACATGCATACGTTAGTATTGGTCCATCCATCACTATGAATCTGTGACTTTACAGTTACAAATAAAAGCCCCCATTAACCAGACATTGAAAATCAATAATATGGGGTACATGCTGCCACTTAAACAAGCTAATTCATGTAATGGGCTATTGTAAAATTAGACTTTTTTTTTTTTTTTTTTTACATTTCTTCAAAATATGTGATGGATGCAAATCAAGCATGTGACAGTAGAGTATGAGCTAAAACAAAATATATACTATATCAGACTATACTATATCAAATTTCATACTCAGGCCTGGAAGGGGGTGGGGTACGCAGGCGGGAGGAGCGCCAGTAGCCTCTTTGTTTCTGATGGCGTGTGGTGGGCGCACATACTACAATAGTCCGAATGGGTTTTTTTAAAATTAGATTTTTTTTTTTTTTTTTTTTTTACATTTCTTCAAAATATGTGATGGATGCAAATCAAGCATGTGACAGTAGAGTATGAGCTAAAACAAAATATATACTATATCAGACTATACTATATCAAATTTCATACTCAGGCCTGGAAGGGGGTGGGGTACGCAGGCGGGAGGAGCGCCAGTAGCCTCTTTGTTTCTGATGGCGTGTGGTGGGCGCACATACTACAATAGTCCGAATGGGTGGTTTTGGGTGACTTTCATCGTCAAAGATAGCTGAGGGATGTGGTGATATTTCAAGCGTTCGTACAAACTATTACGAAGGACTGAGGAAAAGTGTGGACATCGATTTAACGAGGTATGTTTTTTTCCCGCTCCTCAACTGACTGAAATTCGCCAGTGACGCGGCCAACGGATTTTTTTGGTGACAGCTCGCGCATACCCAACAAAATAGCTTATTTTTTGCCAATTTCTGCGTTATCGGTTGTTGGGTGGGAAGTTCGTGCTCGTATTTTGTCACTAACAGCACCATTGGAGTTGAATTAGTGTCTTCAAGTTGTTTTATAAGGGACTGTCGCGTCTTGCGTCAGTCGGAGAACAATTGTAGACTTACAACTGGATGGGCTTTTTCGCTTAAATGTAGAGGGATAAAGGAAAAACCGTTAGTAGCTGTACGACGAAACGTCTTTCTGTGATTGATATTAAAGAGCAATCTTGTTCTTCTGTAAGTGGCGTTGAAACGCAGCCACGCTGCTGAGCAAAAAAATATTCACCTCAGGTAACGTTAACGTTAAAAGCGCTCCACCGTTCGCGCGCGTCCATATCGACACCTTGCGCTTGAGTAGAGTTAAATATTTATCGAAATCGTAATTTTTTTGCCACTCTCCCTTTGAAGTTCACATGTACAGTTATTCAAGTCCAATTCTGCTGGTCTTTCTATGTTTAGAATCTAAACTTTTTTTTCTTTCTTAATCTCTTTCCATCCCGATTATGCCTTTAAATCATTTATCTAAAGTAATTAAAGCAGCAGATAAAGTCTTTGTCTAGTACTACATCAATGACTATTTGTCATTCATCGACCAAAAAGTGTGCGCGCCCAGTTGTAAGATCACACCTTTATAAGATCGCCAAGCTAGGTGTGTTGTAAGCGTAGAGACTGTTTGGGGCCCTGCTGATGTGTAATTTGAGGGCCAACTGGGCACCAGCTGTGGAATGTTGCAAACGACAACCACACAATTGTACTGCTGCCGGCAATCGGATATGGCCCTTTGTACAGAGTACAAATTATAGTGATTTGAAGCCTTTAAATGGCACTCATAGTCTGTGTTCTCTACCACAACAGCGTGTCCCTCACTTCATGCAACTGTCTCTAATAAACACTTGGACAGAAGTTGTGGCCATTGGCAGCACGTCACCACCAGTTCCTATGAATTGTATTTGAATTTAGGCTTGGACTGGAGTGAGAGTCAAGGTTCTCATGGTTGTGGAAACGGATAAATCAAGTAATTTAGAATGTACTTTTTTTTTAAGGGTCTTATTGGAGACATTTGTTATACTTCAATACTATACTAATCAAGTAAAATGTGTCTCTTAAATCTATAATCTAATTCCCCAGCGCTGCTTTGAAAATACTCATCCACTAATCAAGAACAAAGTCATAGGAAGTCCGTGGTCAATAATAGAGGGAACCCTAGTGAGTCTTTACAGATGTTTTGATAAATTCACACACTGAACTTTGTGGAAAAATTAAGTCACACTCAGAGCCATGCCTGAAGTGCCTTTTGTTTACTTGAAGGAGTCTGTGTGGATTGCACAGTTTGATTAGACCGGCAGATGACCCCCATCCTCTCTCTACACTTAAAGTAGCTGCACTCAGTTTGTGACCAAACTATTTTCAATTGGTTGCCTGTTTTGAATTTACTTTGTTAGGGCTGCCAATTCCACAGTGACTTCTGGGCCTTTAGTTGTCCAAAATGGGAAAATGAATTTCTTTCTTTGTGTCTCAAGTCTACATGAGACCCATGCTCTATTTGCACTAGAGTAACTGAATGTTTTAATAAGTAGGTGTTACACACTAGAGGTCAGATAACACTAAGGTGGTAAATGCCTCAAGCTAATTTTTTTTTTCTTTGGTCCTTCTGTAAACCTGTGTCTTATCCAAACATAATTAAGATTAATTCTTTTTTTTTATTGAAAGACTTTATGCAAAGTGAGGTGAATTTGAAGTAAATGTGTATTTTAAATGTATATTTTAGGACATTCAATCTCAAATGTTTCTTCCTGTAAGGGCAAAAGAACATGTTTTTTTTTTTTCATTCATTTAAATATAGTTAAAATGGTTCTTATTAGATTAATTATTCTTTTTTCTGTAATATTTTATTTTCCTCACCCTTTTGCTTAGCTGACTTGTTTCTGTGAAAGAGCTTGATAGAAAAGTGACCTTTTAGCTCCATCTAGTGAATCTTAAGAGTAAAGCACGTCATACAGATTGTTCATTGTCATTTTGCTAAGATGCATGGAAAGCTGTAAATGTCTTGTTCATGATTTGGAGTTCTTAACATTGAATCAGCACCTCATCTCCTCAGAATAGTCAACTTTTGTCAGTTGTTGTAGGCAGGTAGACAACAACTACCTGTACAATTGAATAACGAATATTCATGCCATATTTATTATTGGACGTAATGTGCTCATGTCTTAAATTCTCTTTTTGTTGCTTTTTTAAATTTCTAATAGTTAATGTCTTGTTCTCCTGCAGGACTGAGACGGCGGTTCTTCTCGAAGCACGATGAGCTGGAGCTTTCTTACGCGGCTGTTGGATGAAATCTCCAACCACTCCACCTTCGTGGGCAAGATCTGGCTCACATTATTTATCATCTTCCGCATTGTGTTGACTGTTGTGGGGGGAGAATCGATATACTACGATGAACAGAGCAAATTTGCGTGTAACACCCAGCAACCTGGTTGCGAAAATGTCTGCTATGATGCATTTGCACCACTCTCTCATGTAAGGTTTTGGGTTTTTCAGATCATTTTGATCACGACCCCCACTATTATGTACCTGGGCTTTGCTATGCACAAGATCGCTCGCATGAATGATGATGAGTACAAGCCGAGTAACAGGAAACGCATGCCCATGATTAAACGTGGAGCCAAGCGTGATTATGAGGAGGCTGAGGACAACGGTGAGGAAGATCCCATGATGATGGAGGAGATCCTGCCCGAGAAAGAGAAAGCTCCTGAGAAGCCCGCCCCTAAACACGACGGCCGGCGGAGGATAAAACGGGATGGGCTCATGAAGGTGTACATCCTTCAGCTTCTATCTCGGGTTGTTTTCGAGGTGGGCTTTCTCTTCGGCCAGTATATTCTGTATGGTTTCGAGGTCGCCCCCTCGTACGTGTGCACTCGCAGCCCCTGCCCACACACGGTGGACTGTTTTGTGTCACGTCCCACGGAGAAAACGATCTTCCTGCTGATCATGTATGCCGTGAGCGGTCTCTGCTTGTCTCTCACGGTGCTGGAGATTCTTCATTTGGGCCTCAGTGGAATCCGTGATGTTTTTCGGCGACGCGTGCGCCACCACAGCGTTGCACGCCCCCGTGGCGCCATATGCAGACAGGTGCCCACAGCCCCACCAGGGTACCACACTGCACTGAAAAAAGACAAGCTGTCCATGGGATTGAAACCGGAGTATAACTTGGACTCAGGTCGGGAGTCTTTTGGTGATGAGTCGTCATCGCGAGATATTGACCGCCTGCGTAGACACCTAAAACTGGCCCAGCAGCATCTGGATATGGTCTATCAGAATGGGGAGAGCAATCCTTCACGCAGCAACAGCCCAGAGTCCAACGGCACTGCTGTCGAGCAGAACAGACTCAACTTCGCTCAGGAGAAGCAGGATAGCACATGTGAAAAAGGTAAGACAAAAAAGTTTATTTTCGCAATTGCTTTTTTTTCTTTTTTAAATAAGGAAATAGCATATTATGGCCCGGTTTCACAAACGGGGCTTAGCTTAAGCCAGGACTAGGCCTCAGTTAAATTAAGATATTTAAGCAACTTTTACAAAAATGCCTTTGAAGAAAACATTACAGGTGTGCATCTTGACACAGAACAATGACACTGACATATTTTAAGATATGTCAGAGCAAGATATTTTCAGTTGAGACTAGGGCTGCCACTAACAACTATTTTTATTTTGATTAATCTATCGACTAATTTATCGATTAATCTAAACGATTAATTTCCCACAAAAATCAACAATTTTACTTAAGAATATTTTATTAAACTATATTTTATTAAACCAAATGAAATCCAAATTTCTTTAAAATCCTCTTTTTAAAGCAAAAGTAAAGTGCAACACATAGTGCAAGAAGCAAGTGTCCATCTCATAGTCGTGCTCATGTTAACGGATTAAAGCGTTCACTGCACACGGTTGCGGTCCGGCAGTGCGTTTAGGAGTGGTGCGTCTGCAGCAGTGCAGAGATCGTTTCTGCACCGAGTCTACTGCTGCGCTGCAACATCTTGGATGGCCTGAGGATCAGTATATTTTCATAAAGTTTTCATTTTAGTCCTTTAATCAAATTTTTATTTTGCACTTTTAGTCAATAAAATAAAACATCTAGGGCCGGTTTCACAGATGGGGCTTAGCTTAAGCCAGGACTAGGCCTTAGTTAAATTAGGATATTTAAGAAGCTTTTACAAAAAATGCCTTAGAAGAAAACGTTACAGGTGTGAATCTTGACAAAGAACAATGGCACTGACATATTTTAAGATGTGTCAAAGCAAGATATTTTCAGTTGAGACAGCTCAAACATGCATTTTAGTCTGGGACTAGCTTAAGCCTTGTCTGTGAAACCGGGGGTATATGTGTGTATATCACTTCTAAAAATAGGTATACTTATTTATATAAAATGTAGTTTTATAGATGCAAGAATCTCTATATTTAGAATTGATCTATTCTGTCATTTATTAATGAAATATATGCACACTGTGTATATGTAATATATATATATATATTAAAAAAAAAAAAATTTTGAGAGGTTCAAAATAGAGACTAATGTTGTTACTTTCTCAGAATGAAGATATGTGAGTTTTAATGAGTTTTCTTTTTCTCTCTCTGTCTCTCATAGGGATCCGTGCTTGATTGAGACTAATAGACTATCATCTGCTTTCCAGTGCAACAAAGCGCCTCACCTGTGGTTGGCATTGCTCATCTTGAAATGCAGAAAGTGTCTGTATGTGCGTGTTGTGTATTTTATGTTTGGCTGCTGAACATTGTGTGAACCGAGTGGAGCATGTGTGTCCTTGCGCACACTGGTGAATCTGTAAGAATATGTCGTGCAGTATTATGGCAAGTGAATGCTAAGTTAAAATCTCAGAAAGCAACATCTCACCAGCCAGTTATACTTGACATCAGCCAGTCTGCCTGATACTCCAAAGTGCCCAAAAGCTAGTTAGGAAGATGGTTGTTATACTCCTCAGTCACTAGGCGACTGTGCAATGTCTCTCATTTCGTCTCATCTCTTTTTTTTTTTTTTCATAGGGAAAATAAATTGTGGTTCTTACATTTGTTTACCACACTTCTTTATGAAGTGCCAAGGGTTGCATCTCAAAAATGCCTTAAACTGGAGTTTACATATCTTTGCCATTCCAAAATGAGATGGACGAGCCAGTGTAAAACCACATCAGGAATGTAGTTTAGTGTTTAGAACAGTGCTGTGTTTTGAGTAGTGGACCACAATTAGTGTATGTTTGTAATTGAACAAAATGGAAACCTGGAAAATGCTTTCTCTCCCTCTCTTTTTTTTTCATAGGGAAAATAAATTGTGGTTCTTACATTTGTTTACCACACTTCTTTATGAAGTTCCAAGGGTTGCAGCTCAAAAATGCCTTAAACTGGAGTTTACATATCTTTGCCATTCCAAAATGAGATGGACGAGCCAGTGTAAAACCACATCAGAAGTGTAGTTTAGTGTGTTTAGAACAGTTCTGTGTTTTGAGTAGTGGACCACAATTAGTGTATGTTTGTAATGAACAAAATGGAAACCTGGAAAATGCTTGAATACTTGTGAATCAATTATTGATCTACAAAGAAGCTTTTGATATTCTATTTGCATTTTGGGTACTTTACCTGTATATGAGAAGTATTTTGGTTACTATGCCTCTTATTTTGAAGAAGCTTTTCTGTAGGCTACCATTTCAGTCTTATTTGTTTGCTTTTTGTTTACTTCTATGTTATATTCTGAGGCTTTAAACAAGTTTGGATTTCGTTTCATTTGACCAACTGTTAGAAAGGCAAACTCAGCTTTTCAGAGAATGTCTTAACACAATTGAAAGCACTAATACAAAAAAAATCATTTATTTTGTTTTCCCCCTTTTTTTTAATAGTTTCTTTTCAGGTTGGTGTATCATTTTGCCTCCTTTATGCAAATGCAAATCATAAGTTGGTCCAAATGCAGTTTACATTGAATAGCAATAAGGTCTCAGAATTGAAAGCCATAGAGCCTAATGTTTTATACATGGTACCAATGCAATATGTCGTCTTGACACTGTTTAATTCACCCATGTTTGTTAACAGCCAGGTTTTCCATCTTTTGATACATTTCTCCAGGATCATCTCAATTTTTTTTATATTTTCTAATGCTTTTTGTAAGGTTTTGTAAAGTATTTTGTAATCTTAAATTAAACCTTTGGTTTAAAAAAATGCAGCCATGCCTTTCATTTTTCTGTGCTTCCAAGAATGATTAACTGGTCTTGAACCAATCGTTGAGGCTGGTTAATGGGCCACTTGGCTTATTTGAGGTGTTTAACCATTGCCTGATAAAAGGTATTTTGTGTCATAAATACTATGTCACAAGTATTTACAGTGAGTTGACAAGTAAATGCCTTATTAAAAAAAAATGTTAATGTGTTTTATTTGTTTGTATCTTTCAGTGAACTAATATTTGTTCACCCACTTCCTGATTTTAAATGACATTTGCCTTTTATGTATCACCAACTTATATTGAGAGTGCTAGATTACAGTAGAGATTCGAATATGCATAGTTTATTGTGTTTCCCATGACTTGGTCAAATCTACTTTAACTTTTTCCTCAACTGTCATCTCAAAATGAACATTTTGTCATATTTCATAAGCATAATGATGCCTAAATTCCCTTGGGCATCACTGCAATAATTTGAGATTGGTTATAAATAGCATACTCAGACAAAACAACAACAACAAAATGATTTGACTTGTTTCTGCAATAATTTTAATATTTATAATTTTCCAATTATATTCCATGTATTTAATTGTATACATGTGTGTAATTTGATATCACATCTTGGCCGAATACCTATAAGTAAGGCTATATACAGGGGTATCAAAAAGCTTTACTGATCAACCACTGATCTTCAATTTATCCATTTCTCAAATGTAAGAATGGTTAATGAATCTCATTGAACAAATGAGAGCTTCTCAGGAAACTGCTGCATTGCATGCGCTCTAGTAATCCATTCACCAGCCACCAGTGAAACCTCTTCATGTCACTCTAGTGCAAAGTACTTGAAATATAAATTTTGCCTAACTTGTGGATATCAGCTCGGGACGCTTCACTGCAAGTTTGCCCAAATGGAAAGGGGGGATTTCCTTTAAGAAGAAGATGAGTTTATTTATCCGTTTTTTTTTTTTCTGGACTCCTTTTTAATGGTTAAATTACATTTTATTAATCAAAAAGCATGTCGAATTAATTAAAATCATGAAACTTAAACAATTTAAAATAAATTTATTAAAAGTTTAACAAATATTACATGTTTAGGGCCCTATGAAATGTTTTATTTTTCCAACCTTATGTTTTAACCAAATTCTGTTTTAGCATGTCTAATTATTTGAAAGCATAAAACAAGTTTCATTTATTCTTACAATAGACTTATGATTTTTTACTCAGAAATTGTGTATTTACATTTTTTTAAGGCATAAAACATTCATTTAATCTATCTTTTAAGTAATGAAAATTAAACAAATGTTATTTTTTGGAAAATAAAGGTAATTTAATATTACAATTAAAA
>NW_015548182.1:101794-103899 GCF_001515605.1 Sinocyclocheilus anshuiensis | reverse complement strand
TTTTTTCTGGACTCCTTTTTAATGGTTAAATTACATTTTATTAATCAAAAAGCATGTCGAATTAATTAAAATCATGAAACTTAAACAATTTAAAATAAATTTATTAAAAGTTTAACAAATATTACATGTTTAGGGCCCTATGAAATGTTTTATTTTTCCAACCTTATGTTTTAACCAAATTCTGTTTTAGCATGTCTAATTATTTGAAAGCATAAAACAAGTTTCATTTATTCTTACAATAGACTTATGATTTTTTACTCAGAAATTGTGTATTTACATTTTTTTAAGGCATAAAACATTCATTTAATCTATCTTTTAAGTAATGAAAATTAAACAAATGTTATTTTTTGGAAAATAAAGGTAATTTAATATTACAATTAAAACATTGAAGAAATATTGTATGCTTATTCCTTCAAAATAAGGTTTTAATAATTTTAGTAGTAGTAGTAGCAGCCTGTTACATACGTTCTACTCAACAATAGTAATATATTTCTGCCAATGCCCTCAAGTTAACCTGAACTTTTATTTTGACGGGTTGCCGTGGGCCGGGTACTATTTATTAGTATTTATAATACTACTTATAAATAGTACTTATAAAGAGCTTTGAACACTCTTTCCCTTTGTAGAACAGTCATGATGAAGGCCCTAGAGGGATTTCTTTCTCTAGTAGAAATCTAGTAGGTTTGTTGGCTGTTTTTTGGAACTACTGTAATGCAGAGCAACAGGACTTCATGTTACTTGCTGGCCCTCTGAAAACCAGACAGACTTCACCATCAGATGAAGATAATGTGTTTAACTGTGGAGGTCCACTGCTTCAACAATCCAGAGCCTACTTCCTGTACCTTCAGAGCAGAGGGGTGACCCACTTTAAAGTTCCCCTGTCCTGGTCTCTCATCCTTCCCTCAGGTGATCCCAGCCAGCCGCATGAAGACACTGTGAAGTGCTACAAGACGCTCCTGCAGCAGCTGACTGAATCGGGCATCAAACCTCTGCTGGTTCTCCATCGTTCTGCTGTACCAGAACTCTTCAGAGCCAGATTTGGAGGCTGGGAGAATCCATTACTGGTGCAGATGTTTGAGCAGTATGCAGGATTTGTGTTCAGTACATTTAGAGATCTTGTGGACACAATCATCACATTCAGTCACCTGCATGAGCTACATGAAGTGCAACTTCAAAATGCTGCCCAGTCTCATGCAAATGTTTACAATGTCTATCATCAAATGTTCAAAGGTAAGACATGAGTTTATTAATTAATTATTAAATTAATGTTTCATGTACACAAAACAGACCAGGGCTAGTTGTCAATGGCAAACTCTCAGTAACTCGTACGTTTTGAGTCAAAAGTCCAATTTATACTTCTCGACAAAACCATTCTGATGAAAGCCTGAATAGTTTCTTAAGGCAAGTTATTAAAATAAATAAATCAAGTCAGGTTGTCATTTTGAATGTAATTTTATGCAAATTATTATGAGATTATGATGAGATTATGATTTCTGTTGAACCAAATAATGTGTGGATCTTTTTGCATGATACTTTTTACATAAGCTTCATAAATAACATGCTAAATTGTTTTATAGTTTATATTTAGCTGAAAGAAAAACTAAAAAAAAAACGTTGTTGTTATTACCGTAGTATTAGTATTCACTGGAATATACTAATCCCAGTACCCCCATTACATAGTTCTTTATAATAGTACAATGTTGATGTCTTAGTGATGTTTTTTGTTTTTCAGCACTTCATTTGTCTCTTGGGATCAGAGTCAGTGATATTAACTCATTTATCAAATGGGGCCAAAATCATGGTAAGTGTTCAAGACAGATCATCATATATTATGTTGCTGCATAGTTATTATTATTATGTATTTCAGTCGAAGACTGTGATGGATATGAAAATTATTTCCAGCCACTTCACACAATTCTTGGAAGTAAATGTTAGCATATTTCTTTAAGTGATGTGTCCAATGTCTAAGATGCTTTTTATAAAATTGAAATACCAGATGCTAACCTAGTTTTTTGCCAGTTTTACAGAAGAAAGATCTTCACATCATGGGCTGTGACATCACACACCTTTTTGAGAAGCTAGATCAGGAAGAAACACACAAACGG
>NW_015548182.1:86085-101682 GCF_001515605.1 Sinocyclocheilus anshuiensis | reverse complement strand
TGGAAAATACTAAGACAGTCTCACATCAGAAATCAGCTTCTGCATTCTCATACCAAAAGGTCTGGGAGAAATTCAGAAGTCAAACGGAAGCTGAGCGTGATCAGTTCTTGAGTGGCTCGTTCCCAGTTCATTTTGACTGGTCCATCTCCAGTGAGAGTTTCAAAGTGGAGGGTGGATGGACTGAACACGGGAAGGGCGAGACCATATGGGACCGATTTAGCCATGAGGGTCATGTCTTTGAAAACCAGACCACTGATTTGGCCTGTGATAGTTATCACAAGGTGGACTATGATGTGTATCTGCTTAGGGGCATGATGGCACCTAATTATCAGTTCTCAATTTCTTGGGCTCGCATTTTTTCCACCGGACGCAAAGAAAGTTTGCTTGAAAAGGGTGTTGCTTATTATGACAAGATGATTGATACACTCCTACAATCCGGCATTGAGCCCACTGTTACCCTGCATCACTGGGACCTTCCCCAAGCTCTGCAGGACTCAGGCGGCTGGGAAAATTACTATGTTGTGGAAACTTTCAAAGAATTTTCTGATTTCTGCTTCTCACATTATGGAGACAGAGTCAAAACATGGATCACCTTCGGCAGCCCGTGGGTAGTGAGCAACTTGGGGTACGGAACAGGGGAACATCCCCCAAGAGTGAAAGACCCAATAATCGCATTTTACAAGGTGTGTCTGTCAATCTGAGAAATATTATTATAATATTTTTTTTTATTTTAGAAAGTGACAATTCTTTGTGTGCTTTTGCAGGTGACGCACAATATTATAAAATCTCATGCTGAAGCCTGGCATATTTATAATGATAATTACAGAAAACTGCAGGGTGGAAAAGTGGGTATTGCTCTTAACTCTGATTGGTCAGAGCCGAGGAATCCCTCAAGTGATCAGGATGTAGCAGCAGCTGAGCGTTATCTAAACTTCATGCTGAAGGAACAAATTAAGAAAAATAAAGATTTATGTGGTAAAGAGCTGGCAAGACTCCCTGTCTTCACTGTTCCGTGGGGCCTTTGCAGATTTTTTAACTACATCTCTTTTGAGTACTTGTCCTTCACAAAGGTGCCCATCTACATCACATGAAATGGAATGCTAACTGAATACAGTGGTGATGTGTTCAATGACACTGAGCGTGTTGACTATCTCAAAGCCTACATTAATGAGGCAATGAAAGGTAAGCATCTTAGGAAAACTGGTCAGTGTATGTGAAATCAGAGAGTTGGTGACCTAAACCTATGGTCTATAATGTACTTGCCGATTCTAATATTTTTATATTTGAAGTATTCATTATTTCCAGGTAAAAAAAAATTGATCTAAGAAGCTATAGAATCAGAATCAGAATCAGAATGAGCTTTATTGCCAAGTGTGCTTACGCACACAAGGAATTTGTCTTGGTGATAGAAGCTTCCAGTGCACAGACAGGATGACAAGTGACAAGACACAGATAACAAAAATAAACAAGTGATTGAAAATAAATATGTGAAAAACGATAGACAATAGACAAGAGTCAACAGACAATATAATGTATGTACATATGTGCTATATACAAATGATGCAAGGGAATTTGAATATATGTAAGGTATGTTAAATAGATAACATATGTATAATAAATATAAGTATGGGTAGTGGGTATTGCACATGTTTTATTGCACGGGGTGGGGGGGCATTTAACTGTTCGTGAGGTAGATGGCCTGAGGGAAGAAGCTTTTCCTATGTCTGGCTGTTTTGGTGCTCACTGCTCTGTAGCTCCGACCAGACGGCAACAGTTCGAATAGGAAGTGGGCTGGGTGTGAGGGGTCCAGAATGATTTTCCTAGCCCTTTTACTCACTCTGGATGAGTACAGTTCTTGGAGGATAGGGAGGGTTGTACCAATGATTCACTCAGCAGTCCGAACTATCCTCTGTAGTCTTCTAAGGTCAGTTTTGGTAGCTGAGCTGAACCAGACAATTTTTGAAGTGCAGAGGACAGATTCAATGATTGCCGAGTATAACTGTTTCAGCAGCTCCTGTGGCAGGTGGAACTTCCTCAGCTGGCGAAGGAAGTACAGCCTCTGCTGGGCCTTTTTGACAATAGGGTCAATATGATTGTCCCACTTCAGGTCCTATTGTGGTGCCCAGGAACCTGAATGACTCCACTGTCGTTACAGTGCTGTCCACGATGGTGAGTGGGGGGAGTGCAGGGAGGTTTCTCCTGAAGTCCACTATCATCTCCACTGTTTTGAGCGTGTTGAGCTCCAGGTTGTTGTGACTGTACCAAACAGCTAGCTCTTTAACCTCCTGTCTGTAAGTAGACTTATCTCCGTCCTTGATGAGGCCGATGACTGTAGTGTTGTCTGCAAACTTCGGGAGCTTGACAGAGAGGTCTTTAGAGGTGCAGTCATTGGTATACAGGGAGAAAAGCAGTGGGGAGAGAACACATCCCTGAGGAGCGCCAGTGCTGATGGTGCGGCTGTTGGATGTGAATTTACCAATTCTCACTCGCTGTTGCCTATCTGTCAGAAAACTGGTGATCCATTGACGGATAGAGCTAGGAACAGAGAGCTGGGTTAGTTTGGTTTGGAGGAGTGTTGGGATGATGGTGTTGAAGGCCGAACTGAAGTCCACGAACAGGATCCTCACATAAGTCCCTTTTTTGTCCAGATGTTGCAGGATGAAGTGCAGCCCCATGCTGACTGCATAATCAACAGACCTATTTGCTCGGTAAGCAAACTGCAGGAGGTCCAGTGATGTCCTTCAGATAAGCCAAATCCAATTTTTCAAATGCCTTCTGACCACAGACGTTAAAGCAACAGATCTGTAGTCATTAAGTCCAGTAATTTTGGGTTTCTTTGGGACGGGGATTATGGTGGAGTGTTTGAAGCAGGAAGGGACTTCGCACAGCTCCAGTGATCTGTTGAAGATCTGTGAGAAGATGGGGGCCAGCTGGTCGGCATAGGTTTTCAGACAGGCTGGTGTGACACCGTCTGGGCCTAGTGCCTTTCTTCTCTTGTTCTTTCTGAAGACCTTACGCACATCGTCTTCACTGATCTGAAGTGCAGGTGTGGGGGAGAGGGGGGTAACTGGAGGTGTTAATGGTTGTGTAGAGAGATGTTCAAAGCAGGTGTGAGGTGTGAGACCGGTTTCGAACCTACAATAAAACTCGTTCAGGTCTTCAGCAAGTCGTTGATTCACCTCAGTGCTGGGGGATGGTGTCTTGTAGTTTGTAATGTCTTTCAGGCCTTTCCACACTGAAGCCGTGTCATTGGAAGAGAACTGGTATTCTAGCTTTTTAGCGTAGTTCCTCTTAGCCACTCTAGCTCTAATAAGGTATGTGATCTTAAAAATGATTGTTGGCAATACTTTCATATCATGATAGCCTGGGACAAACTTCTATTTTTGCAGAAATAATGAATACTGCAGGGGGTTGAAAATATATGAAAATGCTGAATCTGCAATAATCATACAGACCTTTGTTTTAGGTAGCCAAAAACAAAGAGCAAGCCATGAAGAAAATGAGGGAAGCCATAGCCTTACGAGATTTGAGACGGACATTAACACAATCTTCTACCAATGTAACAAAATATTTGCCAAACCTTAACATCAGGCTATGTAATAAAAGATCACTATCTAAAGTTAATTAAATACATACACTTTGTTGTTAGTAGTAGTAACTACAAACAGGGGCGTAGCAGCCATTTTAAAAGTGTGGGGGGGCAGCTGTCAGGTGATGTGACCCTCAACGGCCAAACAAATTATGTACATAATGTACAAAGTACATTCATGTTCAAATAATAAATTCTATATAGAATACTAATTGGCGTGTTTTAGAGGACCCTAATGGCAATTTTGGGAACATGCCATGATAGCTTACAGGAAGCAAGACAGCTTACAGAGACCTATTTTTTGTGATATCAGACTGAAAAACACTAACTTTAACCCTAATTTAAAAATAACTGCAGGATTTGGGACTTTTAGACCACTGTGGACATCTATACTTTATTGTTATTAAATAAAGATATTTTATGCACAATATTTCAGTTACACTACACTTAAACAATAACTTTTATCCTAATTCTTAACAGTTGGACAAAAATAAAAGTGTCTTTAAAAACTATTGGAACACACTGCCTTTACCTATACAACAAATTTTATTTAACAATTTGAACATAAAATGAAAATATATATATTAATGTTTAATTCCTTAAAACATTGGCAAGTAGTCCCAGTTTAAAAAAAACACTGCCTTAAAATAATTATCTTCTTTCAAGTTCTCACCTGTATAGATTCTGGAGAGGTCGAGCAACTGTCCTCCCATCTCTCTCTGTCAGTGACAGACCAGTTAAAGTTAAGAACATAGCTGTAATGAATGAAAGTACTAAAATATGATAAAGTATGATGAGATATAAGTATTCGGCGCAAAACAGTCCAAAGCGACTTACAAATAGGAGAGCATATAACACACACTGGATCCAGCGCAAGGTCAGATGCCTCATTCTTAACGGGTTCTTTTGTCGCATCACTCGCATCCGGTGTAGATGCGGTGTAGATGTAGATGCCCCGTTAGATCAAATAATAACGTAGAAATTTGATTGCGTGATTTGTGTCATCGTGACATAACACATACTTAGCAGTGTGTGAAAAAGGATGTAATCATCTGCTTTTTTCTGGGGTGCATTTTACCCCCAAACCGCCCAAAGAGCAAAGTGAAATCGCGAGAGCAACAGCAGATTTGAAGCTCATGACAGACGCGCCCAAAAGATGATTCGCCTTGTGATTGGCTGAATGTTAGTTCACTCAAATCTAAATAAACTAATCAGAGAACATGGGCGGAAATTTCAAAATATCGGTGGTGGGTAAAAACAAAGTGCGAGGGACAGACCCCCCCACCATCCCCCGCGGCTGCTACGCCCCTGACTACAAACTACTACACTTTCTGTCCAAACAGCTGTGCTTTTAGATAAAATTGACATCCAGTGGTTTACAGTCCAGTCTCTAATGGATGGATTTGAGGGTCCTCAAGGCTACAGTCAATGATTTGGATTGCACTATGTGGACTTTGAAGATCCTGACAGACAGAGAACCCCCAAAGCATCAACATATTACTATTCGAAAGTGATTGAGAAAAAAGGATTTCCTGATACTAAAGCAAGTGCTAAGATGCAAATATATGGAAATAAAATTGAGATCACAAGATTCCCTAGTCTGCCTCCTTCTGAAGTTCCTTCAAAATCCAAGGTTGTTTGGGAAAAGTTCTCCCCTCAGACCAAGTTTGAGAGACAGCTTTATCACTATGGTGCATTTCCAGAGAAATTCCATTGGGGTGTCTGACTTATTCTAAAATGACAAAATGTACTGCAGAGCATTTTACATCCAGTAGAGGGCGTAGCATATATGGTGTAGCATAATGACTGTGGGCTATCCAGGCTACTAACAATATAGCTTATAATTGGCAAAGTGAAGGCTCAAGACAATGCAAGAAAGGATGATAGCCAGAATCACAAACGATACAAGTCTGTTAAAAGTATGGTAGAGGTAAAGTGATTATCTGGCAATATCTGTGAATAGCTTAGACCGAAGCTATTCACAGATATTGCCAGATAATCACTTTACCTTTACCATACTTTTCCAATATCTGAATCTATTCCTGGTCTATTCATATTAGACACAACAGGACTATGTAAACTCTAATGCCATGACAAGATGCGCATACGTCCATCTCGCGCATGTGCAGTCTTCTGCCATCTTCACCCATTAGCCGCTCTTCCACTGGCCAGTGCGAGCTGGGACTTACAGCGAGCCGGGTGGGGTTATTAGCCTCGGACCTCGATCAGAGAGGCCGAAATCATGCCGATGCCGCGTTTCCACTGTCGGGCCAGTAGCCTCACGGCACTCCTGTAAAACCCGCCCTAAACACGCCTTCACTGGACTACGTCACACAATACAAAGTTCCACCAGCGAGAGGGAGATGAATGAAATAAATCGCTAAACAAATATATCAGAAGCTGTCATTTAGTATTTATTTACAAACTAGGACACCACACGCAGCTATTGACTGACCACGAACAGGAAATAGAACTTACTATTACATTTTTGATTCTTTAATGTCTCGCGGTCTTGTTGTTTTTTTTCTTTCTTTTTTCTTTGAACAATTCAATTTTGGTCTAAAAGTGTGTTGTAACGCATGCGTTACTGAACATGTACCGAGTAAAATATTACTGAAAATTTATTAGTTATGCCTTACACTACTGCGTTACAGCAAAAAGTAATCAGTTACTGTAATGCATTACTTTTGTAATGCGTTACTCCCAACACTGAAATTAACCCTACAATGTTGCACTGTACGGTTATGGCCATGGAACCTTCGCACCAGGTATTTGTATTGAAAATTATCGTTTTGCTTTTTGTAAATAAGATTTTACTTATCAGTTTCAGTGTTAACAGTTAAGTTCTTGATGCTCTATTTCTGTCCAGGTCTAATGTTAATCCCGGCACTGCACCATATATTGTGGCACACAACCTCATCAAGGCTCATGCTAAGGCCTGGCATGTGTATAATGACAAGTATCGTGCAAAACAAGGTGGCATTGTTGGCATCACATTATTCTCTCACTGGGCGGAGCCAAGAAGAAACCCATACAAACAGGAAGACGTGGGTGCTGCCATGCGTATAGTTCAGGTAAAGTTTTGTAGTTCAACCATTTTCTGCATCCATGACAGTGTTGTTATCATTAACTAAAACTAAAAAAAAAATGACATTAATTGAAATAAATTAAACTTTAACAAGACATAAAAGGGAATATAAAAAACTATTTTATTTCAGTTTTTTTTAATTACTAAAACTTCAACTTAAATAAAAATGATTTTTAGTGTTCAATGGAGATTACAGCGATTTAATGAAGAACATAATTCGAGAGAGAAGTTTAGCGGCTGCCCCAAACATCACATGTTTGATAAGAGTCCTGGCCTGAACACATCTCAAGGCCAATATTCAGACATAATCATAGAGCCACCTATTGGCAACAGGATATCTCATGCTTTACACTAACTCAAACATACCATGCTCAATCTGCACCAGACTTCATATGTTTGATAAAAGTTACGGCCTGAAGACATCTACATGCCAATATTTAGTTACAGTCATAGTCATGGCAGAAGAAAGTTTGGCACATATAAATTGACTTTGACATGCTCCTCCTATATTTACCACTTTAAAAGCATATTGCCCACCATTCACTGTTTTCATAAAGCCACCAGGTGGCGGTGAGCCCGGGTGCGAGGGCCCTTTCATCGCTGCTTGCAGCTTTAATTTGAAATTGAGATTTATACATCTTCTGAAATCTGAATAAATAAGCTTTCCATTGATTGATGTATGGTTTGTTAGGATGGACAATATTTGGCTGAAATGCATCTGATGGTGCAAAAAAATCTAAATATTGAGAAAATCGCCTATAAAGTTGTCCAAATGAAGTCCTTAGCAATGTATATTACTAATCAAAAACTAAGTTTTGATATATTTACGGTAGGAAATTTACAAGATATCTTAATGGAACATGATCTTTACTTCATATCCTAATGATTTTTGGCATAAAATAAAAATCAGTCATTTTGACCCATACAATGTATTGTTGGCTATTGCTACAAATATACCCATTCTACTTATGACTGGTTTTGTGGTCCAGGTTCACATATGATCTTTTTTATGAGGAATTAAAATTTTTGTATTCAAATGCTTATGAATGCTTTTGCATTTTACATCTAACAGGCTTCCAGAATTTACCCCTTCAGAAGTAGCGAGGATTAAGGGAACGAATCCACTACTATGAAAACTATATCAATCAGGCCCTGAAAGGTAAAGAGTTTTATGCGCTTCAGAGGAATCACACTGGACAGCGTTAACAGTACATTGCTGTGATGTTTTCATGCATTTTTTGTATTATTGTTTGTTTTCAATTTTAGACTTTTGGTAAAAATTCATTGTGCTAATTGAATAAAATGTTATGTTATTCTTTAGCGTATTTGCTGGATGGTGTGGACATCCGTCGCTACGCTGCCTGGTCACTAATTGACAATCTGGAATGGGCAATGGGTTATGATGAAAGATTTGGTATTTTCTATGTAAATCGATCAGATCCAACTTTAGCACGTATTCATAAGAAATCTGTCTGGCACTATGCTACAATAACCAACTGCAATGGTTTCATAAGCCCAGGAGAAAGTCCACATGAATGTCAGATCACAGCTATGCTGATGATACCCAGATTTACCTAGCCTTATTGCCAAATGACTACAGCTCCATTGACTCCCTCTGCCAGTGATTCTGGAGACAGACCTTAGTTTCAGTAGTCATGTCAAAGCAGTAACTAAATCAGCATACTATCATCTCAAAAGCATTGCAAGAATTAGATGTTTTGTTTCCAGTCAAGACTTGGAGAAACTTGTTCATGCCTTTATCACCAGTAGGGTGGACTATTGTAATGGTCTCCTCACCGGCCTTCCCAAGACCATTAGACAGCTGCAGCTCATCCACTGAATATAAACCTAACAGACCACTCAGATCATTAGGATCGAGTCAGTTAGAAATACCAAGGGTTCACACAAAACTATCTACCTATCTGTCTGTCTGTCTGTCTGTCTGTCTATCTGTCTGTCCATACATCCAGCTCTCATCTTGTTTACAGGATCTACACATCCACCTCCATTGGTCAGTTTATTGGGTTTGGAAGTTTCAGGTCCTGATGCTGAACTGGCTCTCAGTGTCCTCTTCAGTCTCACCATTACTGCGGCAGTCGCTGTTGTCCTCTTGGTGTATGAACTTGCATGAATGCAAGACATTCAAGAAGCAAAAACGTCATGTAGAAGAACACATTGACCTTGAGATAAAAGACAAGTTCTGAATCTAATACCTGCTTAACCAATTAAACAGCAAGTAAACAAAAAGAATGAGTTCAGTGTTACAGGTATGAAGTATTATGAAGTATGAAGGCATGAAGTAGATTGTGTACAACAGGTTTATCAGCAAAGTTTTGATTATGTTGATTATTTATAGGCTCTATTAATTTTTGTATTAAATATTATACAGGCGGCTAACGTGTTCATAAATAGACAATATATTTATTGTTTAACAGAATGTTATGAGAGAGTATAATTTTGCCAAACAAGCATTCTGTTTTCAATCGATTTATATCCCCAAAGGGACAGCATATCATGGGGGATACAGAAATTAAAATCAAAAATAAAAGTCATGTTTTTTTTAAATTTCACTTCATGAATTTGAATTATTTGTGTCTTAATAAGATGTGTAGAGAATATGCTTTTGCCAACCTAGGGAGGTGAAATAGTTTAGTGATGGGTACTCACATCAGCAATGACATTATGATTCAGTATGATTTTTGTACTTTCTGTATTATCAACACGAGGAAGACATAAGTGTAATAAAATATATTGTATTAACAAAAGATAGACAAGAGTAATCAACAACTACTAAATGAATACCATAAATGAAAAAGGAATAAAGTGCATAAGATGCATAAAATGCAAGTGATTCAGTTGGGTGTTGCTATGGCAGAGTTATGTTTTCTTCTCAGAAGAAAAACTGAAACAAACAATTTTAAGCTTCAAACAAATAAATAGAGAGATTATTTGTTATCAACCGATAACAGCTATATCAGCTATATTAGAAAATCATATACTGATAATATAAAACAGTGCCAAGGTCTCCAGAAGAGGTTTGGATAAGTGATATTTACAGTACGTTCTCTGTGGTCGAGTGAGCAGTCCGGTGGCGGTGACTTCTTCCACTGGTTGTGCTGGTAGCAATGTAGTGGGGAAAGGTGCAGGAATCTGTTTGAACAGCCTTGAACACGAAGCGCTGTAGGATGATGAGCTCCTGGAGCACCAAAGGGTCCCAAAATCTGGAACACAACCGTGGCTCTGGAGTAGGTGCAGAAGGTTCTTAGCCTGGAACACAGAGACGAAAGTATCTTGAAGTGAAGGTTTGCTCGCTGGAGCTTAACCTTGTTGCAAATATCTATATGTCTTCTGCCTCTCTGGGCTAGAGACTCAGAACTTGGTCAATCCGCTTTGTCTCTCTAGAATGGAGACTCAGGACATGCTGCATCTGTTGTTGTCTCGCTGGACAAAGACTCTGAACGTAGAGTATCTCTTTCCTCACAGGCTGGAGGCTCAGATCGTGGTCGTATCTGTTGCTGCCTCAAAAGCTGGAGACTCAGAACTTGGTTTCTGTTATTTCCTCTTCCCTCACGGGCCAGAAGTTCAGATCATTGGTGTTTCAGATACTGTCTCTCTAGATGGTAACTCAGAACTCAGAACTTCGGTGATCTGTTAGTGTCTCACTGGACATGCCGGAGTATGTGTATCTGCTATTGTGGGAAGTCGTGGCCTAATGGTTAGAGAGTTGGACTTGTAACCCAAAGGTTGCGAGTTTGAGTCTCAGGTCCGGCAGGGATTGTAGGTGGGGGGAGTGAATGTACAGCGCTCTCTCCACCTTCAATACCACGACTGAGGTGCCCTTGAGCAAGGCATAAATGGCTGCCCACTGCTCCATGTGTGTGTTCACTGCTGTGTGTGTGCATTTAGGATGGGTTAAATGCAGAGCACTAATTCCTAGTATGGGTAACCATACTTGGCCACGTCACATCACTTTCTTACCCTTGCAAGCCAGAGTCTCAGAACGTTGAATGTATATGCCATTGCCTCTCCCCTTACAGGACTGAGACTCAGAACAAGTAGTGTCTTTTGAAAGGGTAAATGTATCCCTTTCCGATTAGGAGGAGATTGCAATTTGGAGCATGTCCATTTCTGTGCTGTGATTGGCCGTTTCCATCAGAGCGGGGAATATGGTGTGGTCCACCCTTCTTTCCTCTTGTGAAACTTATTTGCATAGTCCAAACACAAATTTAGAAAAGCGTCACTTAAGTTTTACCGATGCATTATTCACTTACCAAACCACAACCAGAATACCTTTGGCAATGTTATGAACACATAGAGTCTAAAACGATGGAAAAAGATCAAACTGTCATGCATGCATTCATTTGTCCATTAACAGCTGAGTTTGTGTAAGATGTTGCACTACACATCGCTGTCACCGGGAATACATATTTCTCTGAATAAGTATAAGATGGGTGTGTTGTAGTTTGCATTAGTTTAAGGTTTGAAAACATAGTTATGAATGGATTTAGATGGATCTCTGTGATCTCTCTTTGTTTCACCCACTGCTGCTGCATCCTGGAGGTCCTAAGGAAATTTTATGATGGTCACAGGCCAAAACAATAGGAATCCGTGGGTGGGTGAAGGGCAGAAACTGTCCTTCCCAGGCTTGGTACCAGAAGCCTGTCTTCTTGCGATCTAAGAGGTGTCTGGCTGTTTTCCTAGCATCTAGTCCTAGTTTGCTTATGTTAATCCACCAAGATCCAATAAACTGGGCCCTGGAATGTGCTGGTCACTACAGATGGAAAATAGCAAAAAATTAATTTTCTTATGTCTCTTTACGGTCTTGCCCTTTTTAGGGTTAACAACTATAATTTACTATGATGTCAATGCATAGTGACCCCTGTGTGACATTGTATTAAAGCCTTGCATACATGCACATCAAGATAACAGGTATGATAAAAAAAAAGTACAGATTTGATATATTTGCTTATTCAGATAATGCAGCATAATTGCAGATTTATATAACAAATACAGTTTCTCTCAAGGCAAAGTTCACTGAAAACCGATTTTCACTATAAGATTGCTTTGACTGGTTAAATTTACCAACATTACACTTGTGTTGAAAGGAATGATGGAATGACCTGCAAAACTCAATCTGAGCAGTCCTTAGCCATCTTCAAGAAATGGCTAAAAACACATCTCTTCCATCTTTACTTGACCCTCTAACTCTAGCACTCTATATTCTAATTCTATTTTATCTATTTGTTTTCTTTTTTGGTAACACTTTATAATAGCTTTCATTAATAAATCATTAACAAACATTATGTAATGCTTAACTGATCGTTAGTTAATATACTGTATATTCACATATCTAGAAACGTGAAATAATGTGCTTGTTAATGTTTACTAATAAATGTATTAAACATTACCTAATAATTAACATTTCATGTCAATTAAAATGCTTTCAAATGTCATTAAACTTCTAATTCATATGATCATGCACATCTTGAAAATCTACAAATGACTTTAAGAGATGTTATACGATGATTAAAAGCTTTTGTTAATGCACAACACTTTTGCTGCTGTTGAGGTGTAACTAGACTTAACTAGCCACCCTTTACACAAACGTTGTTACAGTAGCTAAAAGTCCAGTGCCAATAAAGATACTAAAAAATTAGTAAATGTTTATAAACATTTACAAATGATGAATAGTCTCAACTATAGTTTGGGTACTGCAAAAACATAAACAAATTATTAATAAATGATTTGTAAAGATGTGAAAATAGGGTAAATTCCGGTCATTTTGGACACTTTTTGCCATCAAAATGACTGCTCATGAAGGTACTAATGATTAGTAAATGTTTATACACATTTACAATTGATGAATAGTTTCCATTTTAGATTGGGTATTGCAAAAACATTAACAAATAATTAATAAATTATTTAAGATGTGCAAATAGTAGAAGTCTACACAACAAACAAAGACCAAATACACAAAAAATTATTCATTGAATTTACTAAATTTTTTAAGTTAAGTGGTTACAATCAGTTTATTTTAGCTACATTTAAATAAATACATTTAGTTGACTAACTTTCAAAAAAAAAAGTATTAAATGTAACTAAAATAAATTGTTTGCAACCACTTACCTTACCAGTATAGTTTTTTTTTCAGTGTATATGACCTTTACAGACCGTGATTATGAGTTAATGAATATATTAAAATGAATAGTTTGTGAAGTGCTTAAAATTAATAATTAAGCTATATTTTCATAACATTTGTAAATGTAAAAATTAGCATTAGCTAATATGTGAACTGAAGTTTCATGACACTTGTAAGCATTCAACAGTACATTAACAAATAAACTTGTAATCATTGTGTAATTTCTGTTAAAATCATTTGTAGAAACGCATTGAATGTTTAACGACATTTGTAAACATTAACTAATGATCCGTTAAGCATTATATAATGTTTGTTACTTATTTATTAATGAAGCTTTTAATCATTGTAAACCATCTGTCAAAATCATTTGAAGATTTTTTTTTAAAAATGCATGATCATATGAATTGAAAGTTTAATGACATTTGCAACCATTTCAATTTCAATTCTTTAATGTGCGCATTGTTAGTAAATAACCCACAGAATTTTCCCCTCCCATCGGCGCTTTTATGGAATTGTGCTCTAATGCCAATTTGCCCTGTTTAGTAAATCTGTCCGTAAGTTCATTAAAATGACTTAACATATAGTTAGGTCCATATATATTTTGGACACAGGCACAACTGTTATTATTTTAGCTGCTGACCAAAACATATTCAAGTTACAGTAAAAAAAATTAACTTAAATTATTTTAGCAAATGGCTGCAATATAACAAAGAGTGAAAAATGTAAGGGGGTCTGAATACTTTCCGTACCCACTGTATAATGAATATTGGCTTAAAGTGCACACTCTGTGCTTTAATTTGAGGGTATTCTCATCAAAATTGGAGGAAAGGTTAAGGAATTACAGCTCATTAATATGTACCTTCCCCCTTTTTCAAGAGACCATAACTAATTGGACAATTGACTCGAAAGCTGTTTCATGGACAGGCGTGGGCTATTCTTTCGTTATTTCTACATCAATTAAGCAGGTAAAAGGTCTGGGGTTGATTCTAAGTGTGTGATTTGACTTTGGAAGCTGTTGCTGTGAACCCACATAATGCGGTCAAATGATCTCTCCATACAAGTGAAACAGACAATTATGAGGCTTCAAAAACAAAACAAATCCATTAGAGAGATAGCAGGAACATTAGGAGTGGCCAAATCAACAGTTTGGTACATTCTGAGAAAAAAAGAACGCACTGGTGAGCTCCGCAACATAAAAAGGACTGGACGTCCACAGAGGACAACAGTGGTGGATGTTCGGAGAATCCTCTCCATGGTAAAGAAAAACCCTTTCACAACATCCAGCCAAGTGAAGAACACTCTCCAGGAGGTAGACGTGTCACTGTCAAAATCTACAATCAAAAGAAGACTTCATGAGAGCAAATACAGAGGGTTCACCACAAGGTGCAAACAATGCCAGATTAGACTTTGCCAAAAAGACATCTAAAAAAGCCAGACCACTTCTGGAAAAGCATTCTTTGGACGGCTGAAATTAAGATCAACCTGTACCAGAATGACTGGAAGAAAAAAAGTATGATGAAGGCTTGGAACAGCTCATGATCCAAAGCTTACAACATCATCTGTGAAACATGGTGGAGCAGTGGGATTGCATGAGCGTGAATGGCTTCCAGTGGCACTGGGTTAATGGTGTTTATTGATGACGTGACAAAGTGACAGAAGCAGCCGGAAGAATTCTGAAGTGTATAGGGATATACTCTCTGCCCAGATTCAGTCAAATGGAGCAAAGTTGATTGGGCGGCGCTTCATAGTACAAATGGACGATGACCCAAAACATACAGCAAAAGCAACCCAGGAGTTTTTGAAGGTTAAAAAGTGGAATATTCTGCAATGGCCAAGTCAATCTCCTGATCTCAACCCGATTGATCATGCATTTCACTCGCCGAAGAGAAAATTAAAGGCAGAAAGACCCACAAACAAACATCAACTGAAGTCAGCTGCAGTAAAGGCCTGGCAAAGCATCACAAAGGATGAAACCCAGTCTTTGGTGATATTCATGAGTTCCAGACCTAAGGCAGTCATTGCCTGCAAAGGATATATATATATATTCTCATCGTGATAGATGATAAGATGATAAAGGGAATTTGGCCTTTGTGTTCCTTCATATTTATATTCATGTGAAACAGGAAGTCATGGTTGGATAATTTCATGTGATTTTGTTGAAAATTTAGATTTTTATGATTTTTTATTTATTTTAATTTATTTATTTTTTATTTTTGAAAGATCAAAAGGATAAACAATACAGATTTATTTTCAAAAACTTTGATCATATTTTCTTAGGGTGCCAATATAATTCTGACTATGACCATGGCTTTATGGATAATATGGATAATTATGGATAAATTATAATAATAAAAATATCGCAAAACTGATAACAACAGCTGATTGCAAGAATTTATGCAAGAATTCATTGCAAAGATGCATTCCTTCTCTTTTATCTGACAGCTGATGTGTGCAGTTTACTTTGCTTGCTTTAAAAAAGTTTTCAGTTTTCTTGTTCAGTAACATTTTTGTTGTTGTTGTTGTTGTTTTATTGCAGTCTTTATTGCAGTGAAAACGTCTCAGGTTACGTATGTAACCATGGTTCCCTCTAGGGGTCGCTATGGGGAACGCCGTGTGGCCGGCGACAGCCATGATGTCACTACCGGTGCGACTATAGTATAAATAGGTGCCGGGAGAACACATCATCCACTTCTTCGTCTGAAGCTTGCGTCCGAAGCATGGCAAGAAACCTAGAGGACGCAGTGTCTCGTTCCCTACTCAGGGAACCATGGTTACATACGT
>NW_015548182.1:85777-85972 GCF_001515605.1 Sinocyclocheilus anshuiensis | reverse complement strand
CGTTCCATTTCATGGGAACTCCTCTAGGGGTTGCTATGGGGAACGGTATACCCACGCCACCATGCTGAGGGGAGTGCCTGCCAGAAACCATGGCGAGCACTAAGTACCAACTCTACCGTAGCCATGGGAGTTGCCCCTGGGACGTTAAGACGGCTGTCAGTGACATTATCCCCTACGGCCAAAGGCCTAGGCTAC
>NW_015548182.1:84581-85464 GCF_001515605.1 Sinocyclocheilus anshuiensis | reverse complement strand
CTTGCTGAAGGAACTGTCTCAACAGACCCCTAGTAGCAACACCCTGTTAAAGTAGGTATCCTGAGGATACATAGGTGGAGTGGTGCCCAAGGCAGAACCGGGGTTTTAAACCACTCAGAGAGAGCACGAGGCTGCTGCGCGTAGCTCTTACCATACAGGATTTTAGAAAAGAAGGCAGAGTACTAGCGTGCGAATTTACCACAGTGTGGATTTTAGAAAGTTTACAAAGACTTCACGTGCACGCTTTCGCGCATCGCCTCGATGTTAGCATAACTCGTATGCTGAATCGATGGATGCGTGAGGAAAAACGGCCTCTTCCATTCCTTCTCAATCTCTGTATGGAAAACAGGAAGAAAGGAAGGCTCACCTGAGCTGGAGGGTTATGGCCAGAAAAATAACGTTCATCGGGATACTTCGCGACGTCACTTTCTTCACCCGCTTGACGGCAAGTAAAACCTCACCGTGGCGCGATCCATAATTTCCAAAAGCTCATCATACGCAGAGCAGGAGGATTGGGAAGGCTCAGCCTCAGCTTCTTCGCCCTCCTCAGACATCTCCTGCTCTCCCTGGGCCGAACCCAGCAGAGCACTGGCCCCTGGATCAGACGATGTTAATGAAATAACATAATCCTCCAGCGGCTCACTCTCATCCACAGCCGACGATTGCGAGAGGGAAAACCCATCTTCAAACTCATCGGCCAGATCCACCTGCGATCCCCGCGAGCTCATTCTCCTCCATGCCTCAGCAGTGGCAGGTCCTGAATCGCGGGAAACAGATGGCTGCCCCTCTTTCCTCGAAAAGAGAGACAACGAGAGCGGAGCTTTTTCATTGGAAAAACGCTCGCAGTGCATGCCGATTGCCCCCTCGGAGACATCGCGTGTGT
>NW_015548182.1:75667-81816 GCF_001515605.1 Sinocyclocheilus anshuiensis | reverse complement strand
CCCCCTTCAAACTCACGGCCAGATCCACCTGCGATCCCCACGAGCTCATTCCCTTCCGTGCCTCAGCAGCGGTCCTGAGTCGCGGGAAGCAGACGGCTGCCCCTCTTTCCTCGAAAAAAAGAGACAAACGAGAGCGGAGCTTTTTCCCTTGGAAAAAACGCTCGCAGTGCACGCCGATTGCCCCCTCGGAGGCATCGCGTGCTTCGCCCATCGCCCAAACAAATAACGCATAGATCGCGTGTGTCATCAGATGTTTAAACAACGACAACAACACATCCTCAAGACGAAGAAGAGGATGATGTGTTCTCCTGGTGCCTATTTATACTATAGTCGCACCGGTAGTGACATCATGGCTGTTGCCGGCCAATGTGTTGTTGGTGTTTTTTCAATGTATGCTTCAGACAAGGGTCATGACGAGGCATTCCCCATAGCGACCCCTAGAGGACGCAGTTCGAAGTTCCCATGAAAGGGAACTGCTGTTGTTTTCCTTGGATTTGCTTCTCATTTCCATAAAATTTTAAGCTTTTCCATGTTTTACAGGCAACCTCTGATGTGCTAATTTAGATTAGCACAGTTGGTTTTAAATTAATCTAGTTTATTTTAATTCAGGACTCCATAGTCCAGGAGTTAGTAAAATGTACTTAATCTGTGTTTCAGAAAGCCATTTTTTAAACCATGATTAACTATTCTAGATTAAGCCTACTCCTGGCTTAATTTAAACCCTGTCCAGGAAACCGCCCCTTTATGTTATATTTTTGTTCAACTCTTTGAATTAAAGCTTAAAGTCCACACTTCAATTTCATCTTGATTGTTTTATTTTTAATTCTGTTCTGGCGGCATACAGAGCCAAAATTATGAAAATTGTGTCAGTGTCCAAATATATATGGACCTAACTGTATAATAAACATTACCGTTTAGTATTGACACAGAAACCCTAGTACTGTACAATCTTTGGTAAAGTGTTTACCAATAACATAAAACAGTATTAGTGAGAGGAAGAGAGAGACAGAGATCTATTCAAAAGTACAGAATATGTTGCTTTAAAACCTAAATAAAACATTTGTTTAGCAGAGGCCATTGATAGATACAGCTCTTACATCTGAAACTTCTTTAGAGGATCACGCTCACCAACAAACATCTAGTTTGGGGTCCAAATGACAGCTGGAAAATGTTGATTGTTAATCCACAAACACATGCACAGTATTATGCAACAGGGCAAGATACACTGACGTCCATAGTTATCCAATATTCATCCACAGGCCTTATCTATAAGGTTGCAGTAGGGTCAGTGTAATATACTAACAATGTACAATACATAATTTATGGTGTTTCACCTAAAGTCCTGAAGGTCTGTGCCACGCAACTGGCAGGTGTGACATTTTTAATAAGTCTCTTATGCAAGAAGTAGTACCACGCTTATTCAAGTCCTCTATTATCATACAGGTCCCTAAGAAATTAGACACATGTACTCTCAATGATTTTAGGCTAGTAGCATTACCATCAATCGCCATGAAGTGCTTACAGAAACTCATACTTGCATACATTAACTCTCGTTTGCCTACCACCCCAACCAATCAGTGGACGGTGGCCATAGCTTTAATTGCATTATACACTTCAACACCTGAACTGCAGTGAAACATATGTAAAGATGCTCTTCCTGGATTATAGTTCTGCCTTCCATACCATCTGACCGGGAAAGATAATTGGAAGTGACAGACCTTGAAGTCCCAAATCCCACCTGTTAACTTGATTTTGGACTTTCTTATTGATGAAGCACAAAAAGTGAGGATGGGAGGCAGGGTCTCTTCTGAGATTACAATTACACTGTCATATAAAGACTTGTTGCTAAGGTTGCTTTATGTTTATAAACCTTTTATATGTATCTGTTATACAGAGACTTTTTTATCACAGTTTTCTTATTCATATTACATCGTTTCAGGACAAAGTAAACTGCAAAATGCATGTGCAATATTCTCATATGGAAGTAAGTGTGCTTTATTATAGTATGTATTTCACTGTATGTCTATAGTGTGTGTTTTAATATTTATTTTGGAGAGAAATGCATCACTGATAATACAATGTATTACATAATTACTGACATATTATGTGCCCTTGAAACTAAGAAATAATTACCAACATTTGGGTATTTCCTAATAGTTTCAAAGAAACACATTAGACATTAAACAGCATATGTTAAATACAGTATTTCACACTGTAAAAATATAACCTCTGTAGTCCTGACACTCGAAACAAAAATATAGTCATGTAACTTACTCGTCAACAGCCTTTTATGTTTTTAAACCACTTTCAAAATCTTTTTTCTTTTATATTCAGTTGCATTCAGTCACAGCCACATGGATGCATCTTTTCAAACTTTCAGATTTGAAAGTCCTCATCATTTCCACATCTGTACTACAATCACATGCACTTTGCTTGTTTACTCAACACATACATGTGATATGTATGTTGTGTAGATTACTTGTGGATTATAGTGATGTTTTTATCACTCTCATTCTGACGGCACCCATTCACTGCAGAAGATCCACTGGTGAGCAAGTGATGCAATGCTAAATTTCTCTTAATCTGTTCGAATGAAGAAACAAAACTAATCTGTGCCTTGGCTTGAGGGTGAATACATTTTCAGCAAGTTTTCATTTCTGTATGAACTATAGTTTTGAAGATATGTGCTATGTTTGTTGTGTGCATATGTGTTAGATGGACATCTTTGACTGCTGTGCCATGTCTTGCTGTTTTTTCCAATGTCACACACCACAGGCATTGTCCTTTCAGTATGATGTGTCAAATGTTCTGTTAGTTCGTTTTTTTTATTTTTTGTTTTTTTAATGGAATACCACAGATAAAATGTATCTACTGCCTGACAGTTATCACTGAAATAGGTGTATTGGGAAGTCACACTTGTCTCTAAGACCGCAAACAAGAATCTGACGGCAGGTCACTGTTATTTATCAATCAAATTTATAGGCACTGTCTATGCTCATTTTAAATGTTTGGGGTTTGCTGACGCTGGGTTTGCAAATGTGTGTTTAAAGTTTCTGAGTAGGAATTTTGGAGAAAGTGACTGGTCTTTGTCAGTGCTGGGTAGATTGCTTACAAATTGTAGTCCATTACTGATTACAGAAAATACATTCCCTTCTTTGATATCAACATGAAATGCAATAAACACCAGGGTTTCCCAAACTGGGGTTAATTTAAGAACTGCAAAGGGTTTGTAAGTAGATAAATAGCTAATAATTAGTGCTGTCTATATAACGTGTTAATTTAATTAATTAGTTATGGGGAAAAATAAGGTGTTAAAATATACAAATATTAATGCATTTAACGCACCTGTAGCATAACGCATTTAAATGCCCCTTAAGATATTGTGTCAAAAATACTCCTGAGAGTTTTTGTATTGTATTTCTATCATATGATATAGTTAGACAATATCACATGAGCAATTAGTGCTGTTTTTGAATAGCATGAGTGCAAATGTGATTCTGATTTTATGCAACAGTTTACAAGTTACAAATTAAGGTTGTCTGTTTTTGCCCAGTTCAACAGATTATGTCAAAATTATTTTATTTTTTGAATACAGTCAAGAAGGTCAAGACCTCTGTAGGGGCAAAAGGCCCACATTATCATTTAAAGGGAAATGCATGTTATGCTTTCATACTAGTTTAATTTGTTATCAGAGAGCCATGTGTGACCCGCTAGCCATAGGTTCCTGGCAACTGGTCAATATGATACTTATGAAACTTAACAACTGCCATAAATTGTATCACTAGTTAGATAAAAGTTAAATTGCATGATTGTGATGCTAATATGTATGCCTCCCCCTTAGATTAGCAGTAGTACTTATAAAGAGCTTTGAACACTCTTCCCCTTTGTAGAACTGTCATGATGAAGGTCCTAGAGGGATTTCTTTCTCTAGGTTTGTTGGCTGTTTTTTGGAACTACTGTAATGCAGAGCAACAGGACTTCATGTTACTTGCTGGCCCTCTGAAAACCAGACAGACTTCACCATCAGATGAAGATAATGTGTTTAACTGTGGAGGTCCACTGCCTCAACAATCCAGAGCCTATTTCCTGTACCTTCAGAGCAGAGGGGTGACCCACTTTAAAGTTCCCCTGTCCTGGTCTCTCATCCTTCCCTCAGGTGATCCCAGCCAGCCGCATGAAGACACTGTGAAGTGCTACAAGACGCTCCTGCAGCAGCTGACTGAATCGGGCATCAAACCTCTGCTGGTTCTCCATCGTTCTGCTGTACCAGAACTCTTCAGAGCCAGATTTGGAGGCTGGGAGAATCCATTACTGGTGCAGATGTTTGAGCAGTATGCAGGATTTGTGTTCAGTGCATTTAGAGATCTTGTGGACACAATCATCACATTCAGTCACCTGCATGAGCTACATGAAGTGCAACTTCAAAATGCTGCCCAGTCTCATGCAAATGTTTACAATGTCTATCATCAAATGTTCAAAGGTAAGGCATGAGTTTATTAATTAATTTATTATCATACATTATCATACATTTCATGAATAAAATGCTAAATTGTTCCATGGTTTAAATGTAGTTGAAAAAAGGCTAAACAGCTCATTTTATGGCCCACTGAGACAACTTACCGCATGTAATGTGAAAACAGGCCCATATTCGTGGACAAATGTTAAAGGGGTGGTTCACTGGTTTTTTTCTAGGCTTGATTGTGTTTATGGGGTGCAGTCTAACATGTGTTAATGCTTCGTTTTTAAAAAAAACGCATTATTTTTCACATAATTTACCTTTATTCCACAACACTCTGTCTCTTCTCTGAGAAACACACTGATCATTTCCTTCTTTTATGAAGCCCCTCCCCCAGAAATAGGCGATGGGCTCTGATTGGTTAGCTAGGCCAGTGTGTTGTGATTGGCTAAACCGCCTCTAGTGCGCATCTAAATGTCCCGCCCCTCACCTCGGCGGCATGTGCTCCGGTTGTATTGTAAACAATTGCACGGCTTTTAATGGTAGGCCTATGTTTTTTGTTTGTTGTTGTCTCATACTTTTAGATATGCTGTTATTTGTAAATGATACTGCTTCTGTTAGCTTTTAATATACGGTTTTATCCCAGTTAAAGCTTTAATACAGTACGGCAACTGCACGCGCATCCTTTTGTACTTTTGTACTTTTAGTCATTTAGTAGACGCTTTTATCCAAAGCGACTTACAAATAAGAAAAAGTAATTAAAACTAAAAGCTAAAACTCTATAAATCCTATATATATACACACATTTAAGAAAATAAAAGAAATTAAATAAAAATGACAAATGCATACAACAACATTTCAAAACTAAACATTTAAATGAAAACAAAAAAATAAAGCTAAAAACAATTCAAAATATTAAAAGAACAAAAGGTATGAGTATAATAATGATTCTAACATAACACTAAGCCAAACACCAAAAAACACCATAAGGGGAAATGAACTTTTCCATGACATTCTAATTTATTGAGATGCACCTGTATATAAATACATTCAATATATATATATATTACTTCATTTCCATTTTGTATGTTGAAGTACTGAAATAAGTCAAATTAAATAAAACTAAAACTTAATAAAAAACCTATATAGACATAATAAAAAAACTAAACTAATAAAATGACAACATTACTACAACTGTAACTAAAACTAAAATAGATAACTAATACAAATCAAAGTACATTAGTTTATCAGTAATCCTAAAAAAAATAACACTGAGCCAAACACATGCTAAAATAACAACAACTTACTGACACATAGTAAGAAATGGTTATAAAAAACTGAAACAGAAGTGAAACAAGTAGTAGGAAAGAGCAGAAATAAAAAGCGATACTTATGTCCCTTGCCGGTGTCCCTGCCCGGTGTACCGGTGGAGTCACACGGTAGAGTCGATGGTCTTTACACTCTTCGCTCTTCACACGACCGCAGCCGCGACCACTTCCGCGGTAAACTAAGCTTTTTTTTTTATTCGTTTAACAAAACTCAAATTGAATTCAGCTGGACACACTTTCCTGTTTATCACAACAAATGGCCAAGCAAAGCGCACGACACTGACAAGGTACGCGATACAGTACGAGACCAAACGCCATTTCAGCACGTCTCCACACAGTAAACAAAACAAGCGTTTCCTAGCAAC
>NW_015548182.1:59837-75614 GCF_001515605.1 Sinocyclocheilus anshuiensis | reverse complement strand
ATGAATAGATTTTTATGTGCACCTCTAGTTTTCTCTTCCTCTTCTCTAAAGCAGCACAGCATGGCCTCGCCCCCTTTGCTGCCTTTTCCCGAGGGTGGGGTTTATCCGATTTTGTTACGTCACGAACCCGGGAAGTAACTTCTTGTAGTCCCTACCAGCCGTTTTTGTAGGCATTAAACTGCCAGAATTTTAAAAGACGATATCTCCGTTTGCATTGAACTTTCAGCTTTGTAACTTTGCAGATATTGTTTATGCTCAAACAGCAACATTACACACTAACTAACGTTAAAAAAGTGAAATCGCAGTGAACCACCCCTTTAAAACAACAACAACAAAAAGTTTACTTTTACATAGTTTACATTACATAGTTCTTTATAATAATACAGTGAATGAGTTTCTCTCTCTCTCTCTCTCTCTCTCTCTCTCTCTCTCTCTCTCAGCACTTCATTTGTCTGTTGGGATCAGAGCCAGTGAAATTAACTCCATAACTCCAAAAATCATGGTAAGTGTTCAAGACAGATCATCATATATTATGCTGGTCAATAGTCAATATTATGTTATCTATAACATACATCTCTTGTCTCATCTTCAGGCACATGTGGATTTCATATCTCTCCATATGCAATACAACTGCAAATTGGAGACACCTCTTACAGAGGAATTGAGGAAGTTACACGTAATGATTTGTTGTGGCTCTTGAAATATTATATAATCATCTGTACAGTAGTGAACAGTCATCAGATTTCACAGCTGGTCACTTAACTTAACTGGTTTTTAATATTCATTGGTTGATGTGACAGAACATTTCAGGACACTGGAATGACACTTGACGCTCTTTTGTTTCAGATTGGCAGTGGTCAAAAGCCCATCCTAATGTATCAGCTGACAGTCGAAGACTGTGATGGATATGAAAATTATTTCCAGCCACTTCACACAATTCTCGGAGGTAAATGTTAGCATATTTCTTTAAGTGATGGGTCCAAAGTCTAAGATGCTATTTATGGAATTAAAATACCAGATGCTAACCTATTATTTGTCAGTTTTACAGAACAAAGATCTTCACATCATGGGCTGTGACATCACACACCTTTTTGAGAAGCTAGATCAGGAAGAAACGCACAAAAGGTAAAGCTGAGACCAAAGCTACAAATATCAGTATACTGTATAATAGTCAGCATAACAAGTATGTTCTCATTTAGTTTGCAGATGGAAAATACTAAGACAGTCTCACATCAGAAATCAGCTTCTGCATTCTCATACCAAAAGGTCTGGGAGAAATTCAGAAGTCAAACTGAAGCTGAGCGTGATCAGTTCTTGAGTGGCTCGTTCCCAGTTCATTTTGACTGGTCCATCTCCAGTGAGAGTTTCAAAGTGGAGGGTGGATGGACTGAACACGGGAAGGGCGAGACCATATGGGACCGATTTAGCCATGAGGGTCATGTCTTTGAAAACCAGACCACTGATTTGGCCTGTGATAGTTATCACAAGGTGGACTATGATGTGTATCTGCTTAGGGGCATGATGGCACCTAATTATCAGTTCTCAATTTCTTGGGCTCGCATTTTTTCCACCGGACGCAAAGAAAGTTTGCTTGAAAAGGGTGTTGCTTATTATGACAAGATGATTGATACACTCCTACAATCCGGCATTGAGCCCACTGTTACCCTGCATCACTGGGACCTTCCCCAAGCTCTGCAGGACTCAGGCGGCTGGGAAAATTACTATGTTGTGGAAACTTTCAAAGAATTTTCTGATTTCTGCTTCTCACATTATGGAGACAGAGTCAAAACATGGATCACCTTCGGCAGCCCGTTGAAGGGTATTCTATAGTCTTTGAAAATACCCTCTTTTATGTTCCACAAAAGAAAGGTTTGAAACGACATGAGGGATTAATAATAATTAAATGATACTCTAAATAAAAAACTAAAACTACCAACAGGTGGCGGTAAATATAATTCATTCGATTCGTTCAAACGGCTGTCTCATTCAGGAATGATGTAAATGGCTCTCTTTATGAATTGGCCTTTGAATTATTAGGTGCGTTCAACTTGAACCACAGCTACAGATGGCGGTCAACGAGAGAAGCCGCTTGCAGTAAAAAAGCTTTTACTGTTCTAAAAACACAGATTTGTGGCCATTATTGGAATTGAAAAGGTTAGAATAAACCCGAAACACATGTGATCGTTGTCATACAGTGAATCTCATGGAATCAACTCCGTCTCAAGTCGGACAAAATTTCTAACCAGCATGCATTGCTTCAAGTCAGAATTTGAGCGATCTTCGCAGCGCCGCGTTAAGTCGAACGCACCTTTTGATTCACACGATTCATTCAAAATGCGGATTCATTCAGAAACTAAACACCGCTGTGTTCCTCGAAGACGCACAACAATTCTGCTATGGCTTTAAAGGTAATATATTCTTTGCAAAATTGAGCAAAAACACATAATATTATGTTTAAAATATAACACAATATCAACTTCTTATTTACTGAACTGTTGTATAAAATCACATTTAAACTCGTGATATTCGGGACAAAATCAGCACTCGTGTAATAGCCTACTGCTCTCCCTGCTCGTGTGATATCGTATGATATAAATATGAGACAAAAACATCTTGAATTTTAGGGCATAACTGCATTTATGGAGTTGTTGCCCTGCATCATATTTGTCAACACTCAACTGTATGAAATGTAAGATGATGTACAGGTCTGGGGGCGGTGCCAGTGTGTTAACTTAATTAATTAAGTTAACACGTTAAACTGACAGCCCTAGTTTAAAACCTTTTAAATGTTTAAAGAGATAACAAGTTAGTCAGGGAGTTGGTAACCTAAACCTAAGGTCTTGGAGATTCTAACATTTTTATATTTGAATTATTCATTATATAGTATTCATTATTTCCAGGCCAAAACCCCTATTTGCCAAACCTTAAAGGGATAGTTAACCCAAAAATGAAAATTATGTCATTAATTACTCACCCTCATGTCGTTCCAAACCTGTAAGACCTTACGTTCATCTTCAGAACACAAATTAAGATATTTTTTATGAAATCCAAGAGCTCTCAGACCCTCAACACAACTGAAATGTTCCCAGGTCCAGAAGCGTAGCAAGGACATCGGTAAAGTAGTCGCATTTGACGCATGTGTGTTAACGTAAGCAGCAGCACCATGCACATGCGTTGTTTACATGAAGTGGAAGTAAGCGCATGCATCTCTGACGGGATGACGGGATGACAATTGTTGAATAAAGTTGTTATTTTTGTTTTCTCTGTGCACAAAAAGTATTATCGTAGCTTTGTAAAATTACGGTTGAACCCCTGATGTCACATGGACTATTTTACCGATGTCCTTGCTACATTTCTGGACCTGAGAACATTTCAGTTGTGTTGCTGTCTATGGAGGGTCTGAGAGCTCTCGGATTTAATAAAAAATATCTTAATTTGTGTTCCGAAGATGAACGAAGGTCTGACGGGTTCAAGAGGTTTATAATGACATGAGGGTGAATAATTAATGACAGAATTTTGGGGTGAAATATCCCATTAAAGTCAGACTATATAATAAAAGGTTACTATCTAAAGTTTACTAAATACATCTCTCTGTCAAAACAGCTGTGCTTTTGGATGGAATTGACATCCAGAGGTTTACAGTCCAGTCTCTAATGGATGGATTTGAGGGTCCTCAAGGCTACAGCCAACGATTTGGATTGCACTATGTTTACTTTGAAGGTGCTGACAGACCGAGAACCCCCAAAGCATCAGCATATTACTACTCAAAGGTGATTGAGAGAAATGGATTTGCTGAGACTGCGGCAAAGGCTAAGATGGAAACTTATGGAAATAAAATTGAGATCACAAGACTCCCTAGTCTGCCACCGTCTGAAATTCCTTCAAAATCCAAGGTTGTTTGGGAAAAGTTCTCCCCTCAGACCAAGTTTGAGAGACAGCTTTATCACTACGGAACATTTCCAGAGGGATTCCATTGGGGTGTCTTGTCTTCAGCATATCAGGTAGAAGGTGGCTGGAATGCAGATGGAAAAGGGCCATGTGTTTGGGATACTTTCACTCAAAAACCTGGTAATATCCCAAACAATGACAATGGTGATGTTGCATGTGACAGTTATAATAAAATAGATGCGGATCTATACATGTTGAGAGCCCTGAAAGTTAAAACTTACAGATTCTCCTTGTCATGGTCTCGAATTTTCCCCAATGGCTATAAATCTTCTCTTAACCAGAAGGGAGTGGACTATTACAACAGGCTCATAGATGGTCTCATAGCAAACAATATCGCACCCATGGTGACTCTTTACCACTGGGACCTGCCACAGGCTTTGCAGAACATCAATGGTTGGGACAACCCTGAAATGATTAACATATTCAATGAATATTGTGACTTTTGCTATGCAACATTTGGAGACAGGGTGAAGTTTTGGATCACATTTAATGAACCTCAGACAATTGCATGGTCGGGATATGGACTGGGCCAGATTCCACCTAATGTGAATCAACCCGGAGATGCTCCATACAGGGTTGCACACAACCTCCTGAAAGCTCATGCACAAGTATATCACACTTATGATGAGAAATACAGGGCATCTCAAGGAGGTCTGGTATCCATTAGTCTGAACGCTGAATGGGCAGAACCCCTAGACATCAATGTTCCTCGAGAGGTGGTGGCTGCTGATCGAGCCCTTCAGTTCCAGCTAGGCTGGTTTGCACACCCGATTTTTAAAAATGGCGACTACCCTGATGCCATGAAGTGGCAGGTTGGGAACAAGAGTGAACTTCAAGGCTTGACAGAATCCAGGTTGCCTTCTTTTACTGATGAAGACAAAGCCTTTATCCAGGGAACAGCTGATGTATTCTGCATTAATACATACACTACCAAAGTTGTGCATCATGTGACCAGCAGACTTGATATTGAGTCTTATGAAACTGATCAGGATGTTGAAAAGGACAATGCAGATGACTCTATAAATACAGCTGTTAATGAGCAGAAGGCTGTTGCTTGGGGACTCAGGAGACTTCTTAACTGGTTAAAGGAAGAGTATGGAGACCCTGAGATTTATATTACGGAAAATGGTGTGGCAACAGGCACTGCAATAACAGTTGATGACACTGATCGAATATTCTTCCTGAACACCTATATTGATGAGGCTCTTAAGGGTATGCTAACACTGTTTCTAATCACCAACTGTTTGAACTGTGCATTTTTAAAGGGATGGTTCATCCAAAAATGAAAATTCTGGAATTAATTACCAATCCCCTAAGACTTTTGTTCATCCTCTGAACGTAATTTAACATTTTTTAAATGGAATCCAAAAGGTTTCTGTCCCTCTATTGACAGCCTAAGCAACTTTCACTTTGAAGGCCCAGAAAGGTAGTAAAGACATCATGGAAGTAGTCCATGTTACTCCAGTGGTTCAACTGTAATTTTCTGAAGCGTCGAGAATCTTCAGTTGTGTTCTGAGGATGAGTGAAAATCTCAGGGGATCGGAAGAACATGAGGGTTATCAATTAATGACAGAATTTTCATTTCTGGGTGAACCATCCCTTTAAGCATAAAAGCTGCTTATAAATATTTACATTCAGAAATCATAAATCAATACATTTTAAATATTATTATGGTAAATGAGACTTCTGAAACCCAATCCTGTGCAGTTTTTGGTTTTCATGGTTTTGAATACAACAAACATTGCTTTACATAAACATCTAAGGTTCTACATTTTTGAATCTTTTCTGCATAAAACACAAATTGTACAAAATTATTAGTGAATGAGACCCAGTGTTTTTAATAGTGTTATACTGTAAATTGTTGAACTTGACAGACATTTACATGTATTCTCTTTTTAGCACACAATCTGGATGGAGTACGTGTCAAGGGTTACATTGCTTCCTCTCTAATGGACTCCTTCGAGTGGCTGAAAGGCTACACTGTTGGCTATGGACTTCACTATGTGAACTTTAAACTTTCAAGTCGGCCAAGAAGTCCAAAGCGATCTGCTCACCTCTACTTTGATATAATGAACAATAATGGCTTTCCACTGACAGAGGATGTAGAAATGTTATATGGACATTTCCCAGGGGGATTTATGTGGAGCACAGCAAGCGCTTCATATCAGGTACAATCTATTTTAACAAATTAAACTGAATTTTGTCTATCCTATTTGCTCTGAGTGTCTTCAAATGAGGACATTTGTTTCATTTGTTTATGCTCAAACACCACAGATAGAGGGCGCCTGGAGGGCCGATGGAAAAGGTCTCAGCATTTGGGACAAATTTGCTCACACTCCAGAAAAGATATCGCAGGATGACAATGGTGACATTGCCTGTGACAGCTACAACAAGATCGCTGAGGATATCATTAGTCTCAAAACACTGAGGGTCAGACACTACCGGTTTTCTGTTTCATGGCCCAGAATCATGCCAGATGGAACAAACAAGAAAATGAATGAAGCTGGACTCAACTACTATCATAGACTAGTAGATGCTCTTTTGGAAGCCAATATCACACCCCAGGTAATATGTTTTGAATGAATTTGCATGCAAAAATTGCACTTGTAGCCTAAAAGAATTTGATTCATTTATGACAGTCTGTTAATAATTTTGAATTGGCAGGTGACTTTATACCACTGGGATCTCCCACAAGCACTTCAGGATGTTGGTGGCTGGGAGAATGAGACCATTGTCGAGAGGTTCAGAGACTACGCTGATGTTGTATTTAACAGTCTGGGAGACAAAGTGAAGTTCTGGATCACTATAAATGAACCCTACATTGTTGCACTGCATGGGTATGGCCATGGAATTTTTGCACCAGGTATGATTTGTATAGAAAATGATATCTTTGCTTTTTATAAATATGATTTCGCTTATCAGTTTCAATGTTAACAGTTAATGATGCATCGTAAAATTCTTGATGTTCTATTTCTGTCCAGGTATAAATGCTAATCCGGGCACTGCACCATATATTGCGGGACACAACCTTCTCAAGGCTCATGCTGAGGCCTGGCATGTGTATAATGACAAGTATCGTGCAAAACAAGGTGGCATTATTGGCATCACGATAAACTCTGACTGGGCTGAACCAAGAAACCCATACAAACAGGAAGACGTGGACGCTGCCATGCGTGTAGTTCAGGTACAGTTTTGTAGTTCAACCATTTTCAGCATCCATGACAGTGTTGTTATCTCTAACTAAAACAAAAATTAAAAATACTAATATAGTTAATTTAAATAAATTCAAATTTTTGACCAGGCAGTTTATTTTAATTACACACAAATGAGTCAACAGCATTACTAAAACTTTAAATAAAATTTGCATTTATGTAAAGTATAAAAATAAAAACTTATTCAAAATATTAATCAATACTAAGACAGTACAGGAATGATACTGAAATAACAATACCTGTGTGCATGAATAAATAATACACCACTGCTCTTTTTTATCTCTCGAAACAGTTCATGATGGGTTGGTTTGCTCATCCCGTGTTCAATGGAGATTACAGCGATTTAATGAAGAACATAATTCGAGAGAGAAGTTTAGCGGCTGGCCGACCACAATCAAGGTAATAAAGATATTAACTTTTTTTATGAGGAATTCAAAGTTTTGTATTCAAATACTTATAAATGTTTTTACATTTGCATTTAACATCTAACAGGCTTCCAGAATTTACCCCTGCAGAAGTAGCGAGGATTAAGGGAACTCATGATTATTTCGGATTCAACCACTACACCACTGTCTTAGCCTTTTACGTTGACTTTCAGAACCAAGAGCATTATGATGCAGACAGGTAGCATTTTAGATTTAATCAACATCGTCACACTGTTTCAGGCCCAATTTGTTTAAAACATGCATTAATATCCATCATGCTGTCATCTATTCCAGGGGTGCAGCAGTTATTAGTGATCGTACATGGCTGGAATCTGGATCCGACTGGTTGAAAGTTAATCCCATGGGATTCCGAAAAATTCTGAAATTCATTAAGGATGAATACGGAAACCCTCCTGTTTTCGTTACAGAGAATGGAGTATCAGAACGAGGGCCAGTAAATCTGAATGACACCCTCCGAATCCACTACTATGAAAACTATATCAATCAGGCCCTGAAAGGTAAAAAGTAATTTTTGAAATGCATCAATTTTAGACTATTGGTAAAAATTCATTTGTGCTAATTGAATAATATGTCTTTTTATTCTTAGCGTATTTGCTGGATGGTGTGGACATGCGCGGCTATGCTGCCTGGTCACTAATGGACAATCTGGAATGGACGATGGGTTATGATGAAAGATTTGGTCTTTTCTATGTAAATCGATCAGATCCTTCTTTACCACGTATTCCTAAGAAATCTGTCTGGCACTATGCTACAATAACCAACTGCAATGGCTTCATAAGCCCAGGAGAAATTCCACATGAATGTCAGATCCATGAACCTGAAGGTAACATCTATCCTTTTGTTCGTTCATTCACTGTATCCTTCACTCTGTATGTCTATCTATCTGTTGTTCTGTCTCTCCATCCATCCATTCAACTGAGTCTTTTCTTGTTTACAGGAACTACTTCTTCATCTCTTCCTGGTGAGGAGCCGGTGGTCAGTTTCTTAGGTTTGGAAGTGTCAAGTTCTGATGCTACACTGGGTCTCAGTGTCCTCTTCAGTCTCACTGTTATTGCAGCAGTCGCTGTTGTCCTCATGGCGTATGGAATTGTCAAGACATCTAAGAAACAAAAACATCCTGTAGAAGAACACATTGACCTTGAAAACAAATGCAAGTTCTAAACATAACACCTGCTTTACTGATTATCCTAATATAATCGGCCTAATATAATATAATTTTAATATAATTTGCTATAATATGACTTTATAAATGGTTGTAAATATGTCTCTTTGAAAAATATCAGCAGTTGCCTGAGTATCTGCCTTTAACAGTAAAATGTCAGTAGTAAAATATCAGTTAACTTTGTCTAACTTACTAGCAATGTAATGAAAAGTCATTATATCCTTTTCAGTGTATCATCAGAAAGTATATGTACAAAGTGGCACTAAACGCTGAAATGTTATGTTAGCTTTCTTAAATGATTACATTATTTTAATTTATCAAGTGCAACTTTTGTCACGTATACGAAATTCATTTTAATATGTCAGTCTTTTTAAATGCATAGAGTGGTTTGTTCTGTTTTGTGTGTTTTAATGCTTTGCATATGAATTATCTCTGTACATGCTGATTTTAAACAATAAGTCAAACAAATAAAGTAATTGTTTTAAAGTTGTTTTATTGTAATGCAGAGTCAATGGAGTTGGGATCCCTTTGCAACTTTATTAACAGAGTTACTTGTTGGGCAAACAGGAGGAGTTCAAACACTGGTGTCAGGGATATCCAAAGCAAAACAGTAGCATAATCACAAGACTTAGGGAATTATAACTAACAATATAAGTTATTCTTCCTTTAAATTATAAAAATATTTCACAGTAAAAAAAGACTTTGCTTGATAAATAGGAATGAACTATCAATCCAAGGACAGAAGGCATAAAGTAGATTGTATACAACAGGTTTATCGGCAAAGTTTTGATTATGTTGATCATTTATAGGTCCTATAAATTTATATGATACAGGCTAATATATTTAGAAATAGACATTATACTTATTGTTTAACAGAATGTTACAACAAATTGTTACTTTAAGTTATGAGAGAAAAAACTGTTTTAAAAATGTAGCTAAAATGTTGTAACATGCTGTCACGAATCCGGTCTATAAACTTCCGTTCACTCACCACCAGAGGTCACCCGCTCTCCACATGGACTCTCACACTACACAGACTGTTACACATCACCCTGGACTACATTTCCCATGCTCCACTGCACTAATCACAAGCTCACCTGAAACCAATCACACACAGCTGCTACCAATAACACACACTATATAAATCAGTCTCACACCACCATTCAACGCCGAGTATTGTTTAGCGTATATCTCTCTCATAGCGATAGCTACTTTACGGAGCCATTCCAAGTTTCTTAATCTAGTATAGCCTTGTTCTTAGTCTGTTTACTCGTGTCTTTATCCTTGCCTGTAATATCGTTTTGTCTGATCTCTGCCTGCCCTGAAGTTTACAGTCTGTTTTGGAATTACCCTTTGCCTTGTTGTTTCGGACTGTGTTTGCACCTTGCCTGGACTCTAGTTCGTCTTGTGGATTCCCCGTTTGCCTCACCCTCAGGATTACGTTCGCCGGAGATCGACCACATCCATTTACTGGACTACTCTTGTGTCTTGCCCTCAATATACCCGTTTGCCATTGTTTGACCCATGCCTGTTATGACCACGTCCTCGAAAAGAGAGACAAACGAGAGCGGAGCTTTTTCCCTTGGAAAAAACGCTCGCAGTGCACGCCGATTGCCCCCTCGGAGACATCGCGTGTGTGCTCTTTGCCCAAACAAACAACGCATAGATCGTGTGTGTCATCAGATGTTAAACAACGTCAACACGGATGCACACATCCTTAAATGCTTTGCTAGTGCTCGCCATAATGAGATAAATAGAGATCGCTCTTACCACAGAAATGCACGCTTCAAACAAAACAGTCAATGAAGACGAAGAAGAGAATGATGTGTGCTCCCGGTGCCTATTTATACTATAGTTGCACCGGTAGTGACGTCATGGCTGTCGCCGGCCAACGAGTTGGTGTTTTTTCAATGTATGCTTCAGACACGGGTCACGACGAGGCGTTCCCCCATAGCGACCCCTAGAGGACGCAGTTCGAAGTTCCCATGAAAGGGAACACATGTTTTCATCATCCACAGTGAGCTATATTTGGTGTGATGGCAAGTATGAGGGCAACGCTATAGATTCCCTGCCTGATTTATTTCTGTGATGGCCAGGGGATGGAGTTAATGCTACTAGCAGGCCCATTAACCAAGAAACCAAAGGAATACTTGGGTTTGAATCACTTTGATGACCCAACGTTTCAGTGGAAGGCGTTGTGTTTAACTGCATAAGTCCAATACTACTACCATATGTGTTGTTCAGATTTATTTTAAGAACGTTTTTAGATGTTTTGATAAAAAATCTGAAAAATCAAGTCACAACTATTCCTGAAAAGACCATTGCTCCTGTGGCCGAGTTTGGTGGTTCTAGCTTGGAATCTCTAGGAGGAGTAGCATTCAGACATTTTAGTCTGAGAATAAGAACAATAACTAGACAAAAAGATTGTCAAGACAATCTTTAGGTTGGCTAGAGAAAGCCTAGCCTGAAGAAGGTTTGAAGTAGTTGTAAAAGCTTGAAGTTTGAAACAGTTTTAAAGTTTGCAAGTTTAGATAAGATTTAGCATGTTTTAACAGTTTGCTAACATGTTTAGCGCATTGCAAGCTTGTTTAGGCATGTTACTAGCATGATTAGCATTTTGCTAGTGTGTTTTAGTAAATTGTTAGCATGATTAGCATGATGCTAGCATGTTTCTAACATGATTAGCATGTCACTATCATTGTTAGCATGTTTAACATGTTAACATGTTGCTTGAATGTTTCTAACATCTTTAGCATGTTGTTATCATGTTGTTAACAAGATTAGTATGTCACTAGCATGTTGCTAACATGATTGACATGTCGTTATCATGTTTGCTAACTTGATTAGCATGTTGTTAACATGTTTTTAGCATGATTAGCATGTCGTTATCATGTTGTTAAAGAGTTTATAGAGTGCTTGGCAGTCTGAGTCAAAAGAGCCCACCCATATGACTCTATGTTATTCCCAGATAGCACACGCACGTCGCGGAGACGTCTGTGCGATGTCGTCTTTTGCGTCTGGCAGATGTATATTTTAGGGCGTTTGCTCATCTGGCATACGTCGCTGAGACGTCCCTACCAGCTGTTAAGACGATGCCTAGCCTATGTATTCCAGACGTAAATAATTTAGAACGTCTAGGATCCGCTCTTTAAACGATGTTAATCAGTTGTTCATACGTCTGCAAGATGTCTGATTGATGTAGGACAGACGTCGGTCCTCTTTTGGAAGGCCAAACAAAGTAGTTTCGCTTTCACAACGAAACACACAGCGTCTTCACGACATGGCGGCGGTGGCAACAATACTACAGCGAGAATAAAAGTTACGCCTTCTTTCTCTGCGTGAACATTTGGGCGGCGTTATGCAAACCTTCCCACTTCGTGACGTAGACATGTGGGGGCATGTTAGAACGAGCCGTTTTAGGTAGGCGTGGTTGACTCTTAACTTTTATAAAGAATATCTCTTTGGATTTGAGACTTTAATCTTTGCAACTTTACAGATCTTCTTTATGCACCAAGAGCTTGTAAGACTTCAAAGAGAAAGGAAAAATTGAAATCGCATCATATGACCCCTTTAATAAAATACCCTCGCGATATCTATAATAATCCTCCCTCATGCATGTTACAATTACCAAAATGATAATCAATAAATAAACCACACTCTCAACTAATAGAACACACATTTGTTAATTTATTGATTTATGAATTTATGAATAACCTAAGAATATGGCTTATAAACTATTACAGCTAAGTGAAGGATTTTAAGACTTTTAAGATTTAAAAGTGCATGATTACGTGGTTAAAAACGTCCTCTTTTTTTTCTTTTTGTATTGTGCTTTTGTTCTCATTTGTTTCCAGTAAAGAAGATTGTAAGTCACCTTTTGCCTGGTCATTTAGAGCAATATTAATGTCCATGTGAAGCACACAGTGCTATTATGTGCATAAGTAAAGAAAAAATAAGTGTTGGTGCCTCCTTGTAAATATGAATATAATATAAGACAAAAATGGGACAAGGAATATGGATCCATTGATGCAAAATCTATCTACAAAATAATGCGATGTTTGCTTTTAAACATGCTATACGTTCTTGTAGAAAGAAAAGCAAATATCACAGAATATGGATTTTAAATAATCTTTATTTCTTCACGTATTTCCCTTTAAATTAATCAAGTATAGGAGCTGGTCTGCAGCTTCCTGTCCTGACGCACATACCGGCATATTTCGGCTGATAAAGAAGCGTCGTATAGATGTAATTTAGAGGTAGGGAAGACGTCTCATTTAACAGCTCAAACAGCCGATCTACAGCCGATCAAAATACGAATCTGATGTTTACCAGATAATACGCTCTTTAGCAGACGTCTCCACAACGTACGTGTGCTATCTGGGTTGTGGATCAGAAATGTGGGCACTTATTAAATTTATCATATGGTTTCTAGGGTGGTCTAAATGGCTGCTAGAGCATGACTAAACAGTTTCCACCATGATAATTAAAGACTACTTATCCGTCTGAGTCAAAAGAGGCCATCCACTTGTCTCTATGTTCTGATCCACAGATATACCTCTCATTTTTTTCCAATAGAAGTCAATGGACTGGTTGCTCAGGTGCTGTAACTAGGACATGGCTAAAGGTTGAAATGTCACCATGTATTGGCTGCTTGCTAAGTTGAGTCAAATGAGCCCACCCCCAAGTCTCTACGATATTCTGATGCGGACATGAGTCTATGGGATTTTTCACCCACTGTACGAACATCAAAAGCCCAATCGCTTATAAAAGTCATAGTACACCTCTGCTCAATAAGCCACACGGTTTGTTTTGCAAGCACCGCTAGTATAGTATTCTAAGTATGGAAGATAACAATAGTGATGCTTTGCTTTGACTAGATATGTAACTTTTCTAAAGAAAATGTGAGTGGTGCTTGCTGTGTTAAAGGACAGCACTGGGCAGTTACTAGGGTCTTTTTATAATGTTTTAACAATTTGTGAGGATTTTAACATGTTTGAACACTTAGCTATTTACTATTAGCATGTAGCTACTCAGTGCTAGCATGTTTAGCATTTTGGCAGGCCTGTTTGCTAGCATAAGTCAAAAGAGCCAACTCCCAAGACTATATGATATTCTGATGCAGAGACGTAAATCTTGCTAAACAGTTACTAGGGTACTCTGTTTGGTTGTTCGGGAGTTGATTGGCATCTGCCAATGATGATACTCTAAAGGCTGATTGCTAGTATGAATGATATAAACCAATCCCCATGGCATGTGTTGCTAGAGTGCTGCAAATGGTTGCCAGGGAGTGGCTTGATAGCTTCACAGTGATCCTGATATATATACTTACTCTTCAATAACCTGTAACTACTCAGAATAACCTATTATGTTTTTAAAATACTAATATTTAGTTGCATTCAGTCACAGCCACATGGATGCATATTTTCAAACTTACAATTACATGCACTTTGCTTGTTTACTCAACACATAAATTAGATATGTTTGTGTGGATTATTGTGATGTTTTTCATCAGCAGTTTGAACTCTCATTTTGACGGCACCCATTCACTGCAGAACAAGTGATGTAAGGCTAAATGTCTCCAAATCTGTTTCAATAAGAAACAAATTCTTCTACACCTCAGCAAGTTTTCATTTCTGTGTGAACTATACCTTTTAAGGTCTGTGCTATTTTTTTTGTTGTTGTTAGATTGACATCTTTGACTGCTGTGCCACATCTTGCTGTTTTTTTTTTCCAGTGCCACACACCACAAGCATTGTCCTTTCAATTATTTATTTATTTATTTATTTTTAATGGAATACCACACATAACATGTCCCTATGTTATCACTGAAATAGGTGTCTTGAGAAATCACTCTTGTCTCTTTGACAGCTCTGAGCTCTATAAACAGCAAACAAGGTTCTGACAGAGGGTTACTGTTATTTAGCCAATTAAATTTACAAGCACTGTCTGTCTGCTTGATTTAAATGTTTGAGTTTTGCTGACGCTGAGTTTTTGAGTAGGAATTTTGGAAAAAGTGACTGGAAAGTGAAAGTCAGAGCTGGGTAGATTACTTACAAATTGTAGTCAATTACTTATTACAGATTACATTATAAAAAAAATGTAGTTAGTGACAATCTAGGTTACACATATTAGGTAATGTATTCTGACTACTTTTTTTAGATTACTTTTTACCTAACTTTTTTAAACTTATCATTAAATTTACTATATTGATATAAAAAGCAAAGAGAAATAAAATACATTCCATTTGTTGATATCAACATGGAAAAAAAAAAAAAAAACATTAAAGGGATAGTTCACCCAAAAATAACAATTCTGATGACTTTATTTTTTCTGTGGAACATTGTTCAAAATGTTTTCTTTTATTTGGTGTGAAGAAAGTCATACATGTTTGAAATAACATAGTAAATGATGACAGAACTGCAGCTTCTGGAAAAAAAAAAAGGCCATTAGCAATCATGGCCATTGTACCCTAAAAGTTTGTGTAATCAATTCTGTTGAATGAAATAAAATATATCTTCCTTAAGCTACTGTTTGTCATGCATATGACTTTTGTCATTTAACACAATAATGACATTATCTTTTGGGCATAATTTCTCTGCCAAATTTGATGTGTGATTAATTTCCAATTGATTACATGAATTAATCACCACTTTGTGTAATTAAATAGATTACAAATTTTAATTGCTTGACTGCCCTAAATTGTAATAATATTTCACAATATTGCTTCTTTTTTACTGTATTATCAAATAAATGCAGCCTTGGTGAGCACAAGAGACTTCTTTCAAAAACAGAAAAAAAAATTACTGACCCTAACAACTGAACAATATGTATGGTTTCACTTTATTTTGATGGTCCCTTTAACAGATTCTGTTGACTATAAGTAACGTTGCACCTACATACAGTATATAGGCTACTCTCAGTAGAGTGTTAGTACCCCTTACGAAAAAGAAGTTTATTCAAGTGTGCTATTAGTATACTTCTTTTAAACTAAAAATAGGAAAGTATACTT
>NW_015548182.1:55556-56309 GCF_001515605.1 Sinocyclocheilus anshuiensis | reverse complement strand
ATACTTAAAGTATGATGTAAAGTTCACTTAAAGAAAACTTACGAGTATACTTGCAGTATAAAACTACTAAACTAGTAGTTTACTGAGATTATACTTCAAAGTATAATCTACTTTGAAAAATGCTACTACAAGTATTTAATTAGTAAACTATCAGTATACCTATAAGTTCACTTTTAGTATAGTTGCAATACAAGCTAAAACATTTTATGTAAACTAGTTGTTTACTTAAAGTTTACTACTGTTATACTTAAAGTATACTTAAAAGTATACTTTCATATACTAGAAAGTGGGCCAATTTAGTCCCAAGGAGTATTGAAATAGTACACTGACAAGTATACTACTAGTACACTGATATTTGTATACTTACTGCATAAAGTATACTTAAAAATATACTTGAACTTTACTTAAGTATACTTACTAACATAAACTTGAAGTATACTACTTTTTGGTAAGGGACAGTATAAGTAGATTGGTTGGGTTAGGGTTAGAATAAGTTGACGTACTTGCAAAGTTACTTATAGTCAGTAGATTATCTGTTTGGAGACTATCACTAAAGAGTTAACAGATATTAATCAGACAGCCTATTAATACTCTACTGAGAGTCTGTTGACACGTAAGTGCAAAGTAACTTATTGTCAACAGAATGTTCACCAAAGTGTTACCATATGTATTGTGTACACATGTTGTACACATGAGAATCACTGGTGTTTGCCTGACATCTAAATGTGCTGTGTGTGTGTGTGTGTGTGTGTG
>NW_015548182.1:34921-55223 GCF_001515605.1 Sinocyclocheilus anshuiensis | reverse complement strand
TGTGTGTGTGTTTTACTTTTTTTTAACTGAACACAAGCAAGATTATCAGTGAATAACAGCAGGGTGCAAAATAAAGCCTGCAAATAATAATAAAAATATTAAATATACACAGCCACAGCTATATTTCCTTTATCGGGAATTAAAATTAGTTCAAATTAAAAAGTTTTTAATATGATGAATGGAATATCAGTTAAACAGATTATGTCAAAATGATAACATTTATAGGATTTTTTGTTGTTGTGGAATACAGTCAAGAAGCTCAAGATCTCTGAAGGTGCAACAGGCCAATATCATCATAGGGAAATTTAAAATTAAATTAAAGGGAATGCTTTTTCAGTCAAATTTTTGTCAAAGAGCCATGTGTGGATCACGAGCCATAGTTTCATGACCACTGGTCCATATGATAAAATTAATGACTGCCATAAACTGTATCACTAGTTAGATTAAAGTTAAACTGCAGGATTGTGACACTGATATGTATGCCTCCCCCTTAGATTAGCAGTAATACTTATAAAGAGCTTTGAACACTCTTCCCCTTTGTAGAAGTCATGATGAAGGTCCTAGAGGGATTTCTTTCTCTAGGTTTGTTGGCTGTTTTTTGGAACTACTGTAATGCAGAGCAACAGGACTTCATGTTACTTGCTGGCCCTCTGAAAACCAGACAGACTTCACCATCAGATGAAGATAATGTGTTTAACTGTGGAGGTCCACTGCCTCAACAATCCAGAGCCTACTTCCTGTACCTTCAGAGCAGAGGGGTGACCCACTTTAAAGTTCCCCTGTCCTGGTCTCTCATCCTTCCCTCAGGTGATCCCAGCCAGCCGCATGAAGACACTGTGAAGTGCTACAAGACGCTCCTGCAGCAGCTGACTGAATCGGGCATCAAACCTCTGCTGGTTCTCCATCGTTCTGCTGTACCAGAACTCTTCAGAGCCAGATTTGGAGGCTGGGAGAATCCATTACTGGTGCAGATGTTTGAGCAGTATGCAGGATTTGTGTTCAGTACATTTAGGGATCTTGTGGACACATTCATCACGTTCAGTCACTTGCATGAGCTTCATGAAGTGCAACTTCAAAATGCTGTCCAGTCTCATGCAAATGTTTATAATCAAATGTTCAAAGGTAAGGCATGAGTTTATTAATTAATTAATTTATTACATTAATGTCAAGGGAAAACTCTCAGTAACTTAGTAGGTTTTAAGTCAAAAGTCCAATCTTGACAAAACTACTCTTATGAAAGTCTGAGGCAAGTTTATTCAAATAAATCTTATGTCTCCAGTCAGGTTGTCACATGCATTTTGGATGTAATGTCAATGCAAATTATTATGACTTCTGTTTGAACCTAATAATGGTTCGATATTTTTGTATGACACTTGTAAATAACAAGTCCATGACCTAAGACACATAGGAAACACTGGCCAGGGTCGTGACAACACCTTTTACATAAGTTTCATAAATAACATGAAAATTGTTTTATGGTTGAAATGTAGTTGAAATAAGACTAAATAGCTCATTTCATAGCCCACTGTGACAACTTAATCAATGAAAATGTAAAAAAAAATGATGGTGTCGTTCAGACTGATTTTTTTTTCTCTCAGCACTTCGTTTGTCTCTTGGGATCAGAGTCAGTGATATTAACTCCATTTATCAAATGGGGCCAAAAATCATGGTAAGTGTTCAAGACAGATCATCATATATAATACTGATGAATAGTTAATGTTATGTAATTTATCACATACTTCTCTTATCTCGTCTTCAGGCATATGTGGATTTCATCTCTCTGCATCTGCAGTACAACTGCAAATTGGAGACACTTCTAACGGAGGAATTGAGGAAGTTGCAGGTAATGATTTATTGTGGCTCTTGAAGTAATATATAATCATCTTTACAGCAGAACAGCCCATTGAATAATCATCAGATTTCATAAGACTTAACTCGCTGCGATTTAATATTCTAGACTGCTTAAATGGTTGATGTGACAGAACATTTCAGGACACTGGAATGACACTTGACGCTCTTGTTTCAGATTGGCAGTGGTCAAAAGCCCATCCTAATGTATCAGCTGACAGTCGAAGACTGTGATGGATATGAAGATCATTTCGAACCACCCCATGCAGTTTTTGGAGGTAAAAGTTGTCATATTTCTTTAAGTGATGTGTTGAATGTCTAAGATGCTGTTTATGGAATTAAAATGCCAGATACTAACCTATTATTTGCCAGTTTTACAGAAGAAAGATCTTCACATAATGGGCTGTGACATCACACACCTTTTTGAGAAGCTAGATCAGGAAGAAACACACAAAAGGTAAATCTGAGACCAAAAAAGTACAAATATCAGTATATAATAGTTATGTAATAGTCAGCATAACAAGTATGTTCTCATTTAGTTTGCAGATGGAAAATACTAAGACAGTCTCCCATCAGAAATCAGCTTCTGCATTCTCATACCAAAAGGTCTGGGAGAAATTCAGAAGTCAAACGGAAGCTGAGCGTGATCAGTTCTTGAGTGGCTCGTTCCCAGTTCATTTTGACTGGTCCATCTCCAGTGAGAGTTTCAAAGTGGAGGGTGGATGGACTGAACACGGGAAGGGCGAGACCATATGGGACCGATTTAGCCATGAGGGTCATGTCTTTGAAAACCAGACCACTGATTTGGCCTGTGATAGTTATCACAAGGTGGACTATGATGTGTATCTGCTTAGGGGCATGATGGCACCTAATTATCAGTTCTCAATTTCCTGGGCTCGCATTTTCTCCACCGGACACAAAGAAAGTTTGATTGAAAAAGGTGTTGCTTATTATGACAAGATGATTGATACACTCCTACAATCCGGCATCGATCCCACTGTTACCCTGCATCACTGGGACCTTCCCCAAGCTCTGCAGGACTCAGGCGGCTGGGAAAATGACTCTATTGTGGAAGCTTTTAAAGAATTTTCTGATTTCTGCTTCTCACATTATGGAGACAGAGTCAAAACATGGATCACCTTCGGCAGCCCGTGGGTAGTGAGCAACTTGGGGTACGGAACAGGGGAACATCCCCCAAGAGTGAAAGACCCAATAATCGCATCTTACAAGGTGTGTCTGTCAATCTGAGGAAGTACCATATATTTTTATGATTTTAGAAAGTGACAATTCTTTGTTTGCTTTTGCAGGTGACGCACAATATTATAAAATCTCATGCTGAAGCCTGGCATATTTATAATGATAATTACAGAAAACTGCACGGTGGAAAAGTGGGCATTGCTCTTAACTCTGATTGGGCAGAGCCGAGGAATCCCTCAAGTGATCAGGATGTAGCAGCAGCTGAGCGTTATCTAAACTTCATGCTTGGCTGGTTTGCTCATCCCATATTTGTAGATGGAGACTATTCAACCGTGTTAAAGGAACAAATTGAGAAAAAGAAAGGTTCATGTGGTAAAGAGCTGGCTAGACTCCCTGATTTTACTGAGGCTGAGAAACAAAGAATTCAAGGCACAGCTGATTTCTTTGGACTTAACCACCACACTTCCCGACTGATTAGTGAGAGCTTGAATAGTTGTGATGCTGGACCGAATAATGTCGGGGACTTCCAGACTCATATTGACCCCACATGGCCCCCCACAGCTTCTGACCAGATCCAGTCTGTTCCGTGGGGTCTTCGAAGATTATTGAACTACATCTCTTTAGAGTACACGTCTTTCACAAAGGTGCCCATCTACATCACAGGAAATGGAATGCCAACTGAATACAGTGGTGATGTGTTCAATGACACTGAGCGTGTCGACTATCTCAAAGCCTACATTAATGAGGCAATGAAAGGTAAACATCTTAAGAGAATTGTGGTCAATGTTTAAAACTAAGACTCTATTAGTCTTTTTAGAGATAGCAGGTCAGTCTGTGAAATCAGAGAGTTGGTGACTTAAACCTCTGTTCTATAATGTATTTATATAAGGTATTTTCTATTGCAGATTCTAACGTTTTTATATTTGAAATATTCATTATACAGTATTAATTTACAGGCCAAAAATACATTTTCTTATAGCCATAAGGTATGAGATCTTACAAATCTATGATTGTTGGCCATACTTTAATGATAGCCTGGGGCAAACTTCTCTTTTGCATGGAAACAGAACCCCATGTACACCTACTTCTACTTTTCAAGAATTTCCTAGTTAGTCAACAGTCAAATGAGTCTCTCAAAAATGAATACCTCAGGAGACTGAAAATATATAAAAATGTTAAACTCTGCAATCATTTTATGGATGTTGGTTTTAGGCCACCAATATCAGTGCAGCATGCTATGAACAAATTTGGGGGAAGCAATAGCCTTAAAGTGTTAAGCACCCTCAAAGCATCCTAGGTGTACATGACTTTCTTCTTTCAGAGGAATCCAATCAGAGTTATATTAAAAATGATCCTGTCTCTTCCAAGCATTAGAATGGGAGTAGGCAGGTGTTTTTGTTCAACAGTCCAGAAGACGTGAAATAAAGTGTGTGCATCCATAATAAAACATGCCTCACACGGCAACAAAATGAAAAATATCCATATTTAAAATGATATAAACAACTTTTTCTCACTTCTGTAAACTGTCGTAGGTGGAAGTAGTTCGGGCAGATGACGTAGGATGTATGTGTAGCATAACTCCAGTAATTAGTGACAAATGCGGAAGCACAGAGGAGAGACAGCAAAACAAAATGCAGGTGACGAATTAGAAGCACAAAACAAGGATTTGTAAAGAAAAGCGTAGGAGGTTTTTGATATTGTCACGATGTGGGTTGGCTGAAGCACACAGCAATGGGGTAATCCAAAAGGCGAGTCTTTAATTATCAATCCAAGAGTGTAATATAGAATAACAGAGGAGATAAGCACCACAACGTAACTTCAAAGCAAGACAAAGGAACTGAGGAAAACACAGGGTATATAAACACATGGAACGTGATTAGGCAAAACTGAAACAGGTGGAGAACTCAATCAAAACAGGTTAACAGAATAAACGATGATTAACTAAATGAGAACAGGAACTGAACCAAATAGGGGCAAACAGGAACTAAACAGAGACAAACATGTGACAGATATAAGCCAAGAAGAGACTGGTTTTCCTTTGGTAAAGTAAGGAAACTTTGCTTCCTTTGCTCCTGTAAACAAACCCGCGAGACTAGCATATCTCACAGGCGCGTGCATACGTCCTACGTCATCCACCGGAACGGCTTGCATGTATGACAGTCAGCGGAAGTGAGATAAAAATGTTTATAACATTTTAAATATGGATATTTTTCTTACAAAAATGCATCGATTCGCTACAGGAGCCCTTTATTCACAGTGAGCCGTGTGAGGCACATTTTATTATGGATGATTGCACTTTATTTGACTACAAAAACAAAAACACCCGCCTACTCCCATTCTAATGCTTGGAAGAGCAAGGAAAATGTTTTAATATAACTCTGATTGCATTCGTCTGAAAGAAGAAAATCATATACACCTAGGATGCTTTGAGGTTGAGTAAAACATGGGTTAATTTTCATTTTTGGGTGAACTAACCCTTTAATTTAACACAGACAAATTTAACACAGTCTTCTACCAATGTAACAAAATATTCCCAAACCTTAATATCAGACTATGTAATTAAAAAATCACTATCTAAAGTTCACTAACTTCTTTCTGTCCAAAAGCTGTGCTTTTAGATGAAATTGACGTTCAGAGGTTTACAGTCCAGTCTCTAATGGATGGATTTGAGGGTCCTCAAGGCTACAGTCAACGATTTGGATTGCACTATGTGGACTTTGAAGATCCTGAGAGACCTAGAACCCCCAAAGCATCAGCATATTACTACTCAAAGGTGACTGAGAGAAACGGATTTGCTGAGACTGCGACAAACGCTAAGATGCAAATGTATGGAAATAAAATTGGAATCACAAGACTTCCTAGTCTGCTGCCATCTGAAGTTCCTTCAAAATCCAAGGTTATTTGGGAAAGGTTCTCCCCTCAGACCAAGTTTGAGAGACAGCTTTATCACTACGGAACATTTCCAGAGGGATTTCATTGGGGTGTCTCATCTTCAGCATATCAGGTAGAAGGTGGCTGGAATGCAGATGGAAAAGGGCCAAGTGTTTGGGACACTTTCACTCAAAAACCTGGTAATATCCCAAACAATGACAATGGTGATGTTGCATGTGACAGTTATAATAAAATAGATGCGGATCTATACATGTTGAGAGCCCTGAAAGTTAAAACTTACAGATTCTCCTTGTCATGGTCTCGAATTTTTCCCAACGGCTATAAATCTTCTCATAACCAGAAGGGGGTGGACTATTACGACAGGCTCATAGATGGTCTCATAGCAAACAATATCGCACCCATGGTGACTCTCTACCACTGGGACCTGCCACAGGCTTTGCAGGACATCAGTGGTTGGGACAACCTCGAAATGATTAACATATTCAATGAATATTGTGACTTTTGCTATGCAACATTTGGAGACAGGGTGAAGTTTTGGATCACATTTAATGAACCCCAGACAATTGCATGGTCAGGATATGGACTGGGCCAGATTCCACCTAACGTGAAGCAACCCAGAGATGCTCCATACAGGGTTGCACACAACCTCCTGAAAGCTCATGCACAAGTATATCACACTTATGATGAGAAATACAGGGCATCTCAAGGAGGTCTGGTATCCATTAGTCTGAACGCTGAATGGGCAGAACCCCTAGACATCAATGTTCCTCGAGAGGTGGTGGCTGCTGATCGAGCCCTTCAGTTCCAGCTAGGCTGGTTTGCACACCCCATCTTTAAAAATGGCGATTACCCTGATGCCATGAAGTGGCAGGTTGGCAATAAAAGTGAACTTCAAGGCTTGCCAAATTCCCGGTTGCCTTCTTTTACTGATGAAGACAAAGCCTTTATCCAGGGAACAGCTGATGTATTCTGCATTAATACATACACTACCAAAGTCGTGCGTCATGTGACCAGCAGACTCAATATTGAGTCTTATGAAACTGATCAGGATGTTGAAAAGGACAATGCAGATGGCTCTGAAAATACAGCTGTTAATGAGCAGAAGGCTGTTGCTTGGGGACTCAGGAGACTTCTTAACTGGTTAAAGGAAGAGTATGGAGACCCTGAGATTTATATTACGGAAAATGGTGTAGCTACAGGCACTGCAATAACAGTTGATGACACTGATCGAATATTCTTCCTGAAGACCTATGTTGATGAGGCTCTTAAAGGTATTCACTAACGGCGCATATTTGTGCATAAAATTCAAAGAAAAATTTGTTTTTAAAACTACTACAGAATCTACATTTTAGATAAATAACTATTATTATTAATAGTGAATGCAGCCCAAAGTTTGTAATAGTGTTACTCTGCAAATTGTTGAACCTGACACACATTTACATGTATTCTCTTTTTAGCGCACAATCTGGATGGAGTGCGTGTCAAGGGTTACATTGCTTCCTCTCTAATGGACTCCTTCGAGTGGCTGAAAGGCAACACTATTGGCTATGGACTTCACTATGTGAACTTTAAACTTTCAAGTCGGCCGAGAACTCCAAAGCGCTCTGCTCACCTCTACTTTGATATAATGAGAAATAATGGCTTTCCATTGCCAACAGAGGAAGAAATGTTATATGGACATTTCCCAGAGGGATTTATATGGAGCACAGCAACTGCTGCTTATCAGGTACAGTCCATTTTAACAAATACACTTTATTTTGATAGTCCAGCTTAGCCATTCTGCTGACTCTAAGTAACATTACAACTACATGTCAACTACCAGTTATTAAAGTATTAGTAGACTGTCTGCTCAATATCTGCTAATACTTTATTTTGATGGCTCCCAAACAGACATCTACTGACTGTAAGTAAATTTGCAAGTACATGTCTCATTGTTCTACTAACCCTGACCAATTAAGTCTACTAATACTCTGAGGTTGACATGTAGTTGCAAATTAATAAAAGCTGAAATGTAGTGTGTGAAATGTTTCATCCTATTGTTTTTGTTCTGAGGAACTATGTTATTCTTCAACACCACAGATAGAGGGCGCCTGGAGGGCCGATGGAAAAGGTCTCAGCATTTGGGACAAATTTGCTCATACTGCTTTAAAGATATCGCAGGATGAAAATGGTGACATTGCCTGTGACAGCTACAACAAGATCGCTGAGGATATCAATAGTCTCAAAACACTGAGGGTCAACCACTATCGGTTTTCTATTTCATGGCCCAGAATTATGCCAGATGGAACGACCAGGAAAATTAATGAAGCTGGACTCAACTACTATCATAGACTAGTAGATGCTCTTTTGGCAGCCAATATCAAGCCACAGGTAAAATATATTGAATAAAATTGCTCTTGTAGCCTAAAGGATTTCAACTCATTTCTATGAATCATTTTGAATTGGCAGGTGACTTTATACCACTGGGATCTCCCACAAGCACTTCAGGATGTTGGTGGCTGGGAAAATGACACCATTGTCGAGAGGTTCAGAGACTATTCTGATGTTGTGTTCAACAGTCTGGGAGACAAAGTAAAGTTCTGGATCACTATAAATGAACCCTACAATGTTGCAATGATAGGACATGGCTATGGAAGTGCAGCACCAGGTGTCATTTGCACTGAAAATAATCCTCTTATTCTTTGTAAAACATGATTTTGACATTAATAAAGTAATTTACGGTTTTATTTCTGTCCAGGTATAAGTTTCAGACCAGGCACTGCACCATATGTTGTGGCACACAACCTCATCAAGGCTCATGCTGAGGCCTGGCATGTGTATAATGACAAGTATCGTGCAAAACACGGTGGCATCGTTGGCATCACGATAAACTCTGACTGGGCGGAGCCAAGAAACCCATACAAACAGGAAGACGTGGACGCTGCCGTTCGTGTAGTTCAGGTACAGTTTTGTAGTTCAACCATTTCTGCATCCATGACAGAGTTGTTATCATTAACTAGAACTAAAAATTTTAATCTCTTTTTCATCTCTCGAAACAGTTCCAGATTGGTTGGTTTGCTCATCCCGTGTTCAATGGAGATTATAGCGATTTAATGAAGAACATAATTCGAGAGAGAAGTTTAGCGGCTGGCCGACCACAATCAAGGTAAAGATATTATCTTTTTTTTTTTTTTTGTGAGGAATTCAAAGCTTTTTCAAATGCTTATGAATGTTTTTACATTTGCATTTTACATCTAACAGGCTTCCAGAATTTACCCCGGCAGAAGTAGCGAGGATTAAGGGAACTCATGATTATTTTGGATTCAACCACTACACCACTGTCTTAGCCTATAACATGGACTACAAGAACCTCGAGCATTATGATGCAGACAGGTAGCCTTTAAAGTTTTACTAAACATAGTCCTACTGTTTCAGGCCCAATTTATTTAAAACATGCATCAATATTTATTATGTTGCCATCTATTCCAGGGGTGCAGGAACAGTTGCGGATCGTACATGGCTGGATTCTGGATCCTTCTGGTTGAAAGTAACTCCTGTGGGATTCAGAAACATTTTGAATTTCATTAAGGAGGAATATGGAGACCCTCCTATTTACATTACAGAGAATGGAGTATCAGAACGAGAGTCAATGAATCTGAATGATGTTCACCGAATCCACTACTATGATAACTATATCAATCAGGCCCTAAAAGGTAAAGAGATTTTGTTTTCCTCAGAGAGGACAGCATTATGCAACAGATTTCTGTGATGCTTTTCCATGCGTTTTAATATTATTGTTTGTTTTTTAGACTAGTATTTTGGTAAAAATTCATTTATGATAATTGCATAAAATGTCATCTCATTATTTAGCATATTTGCTGGATGGAATAGACATCCGTGGCTACGCTGCCTGGACACTTATGGACAATCTGGAATGGGCGACGGGTTTTGATGAAAAATTTGGCTTTTTCTATGTAAATCGATCTGATCCTTCTTTATCACGTATTCCTAAGAAATCTGTCTGGCACTATGCTACAATAATCAACTGCAATGGCTTCATAAGCCCAGGAGAAATTCCACATGAATGTCAGATCCATGAACCTGATGTTGACATCCCCGGTACTTATTTACTTATCTATATGTAGTTGTACCCTTTGTTCCATCCATTCATTAATTCGTCCATCAGTCCATTCATCCAACATCTTTTCTTGTTTGCAGGTACTACTCCTCCATCTCCTCCTGGTGAGGAACTGTTGGTTAGTTTCTTAGGCTTGGAAGTGTCAGCTCCTGATGCTACACTGGCTCTCAATGTCCTCTTCAGTCTCTCCATTATTGCAGCAGTCGCTGTTGTCCTCTTGGTGTATGGACTCGTCAAAACATCTAAGAAACAAAAACGTCCTGTAGAGGAACACATTGACCTTGAGAAAAAAGACAAGTTCTGAACATAACACCTGCTTTACCAATATATATTACATTTATCAAGTGCATGAGTTAATGTTTGTCACATGTATATGCAATTCATTGTCAGTCTATTTAAATGCACACAGTAGATTGTTACGTTATGTGTGTGTTTTAATGCTTTGCATATGAAAGTTATTTGTGTACATGCTGATTTTAAAAAAGAAAGTCAAAAGAATAAAGTATTTCAGTTGTTAAGTCCCTTTTTACCTGATCATACATATCACAGTGTAAACAACACTGAACCAATGCCCACTGAGTCTTTGCTGATGCTATCAGAAGAAAAAATACAGAACATAAATGATCCTGTGTGATGTAATTTCATAAGATAAGCATATGCACAGAGATGCACACAATTTTAAAGGTAACAGAGGGTGGATAAAAGATCAATGGGATATTAAGATTGTAAAGATTTGTATCAGTGGTGCAATGACTTTAAGTAAACTCACACATTTGCTGTTTATCTTAACAATGATAATTTGCTGTGAGTTATTACCCTGATCTACTCTATGATATCTATGCATAGTGACCCCTGTGTGGAGTTTTATGAAAGCCTTGCAAACACACACCGAGATAACAGGTATAATAAAAAAGAGAAACAGATTTGACATCTTCAGACAGATTTGATATCTTCAGATAATGCAGATTAATATGATCAATGCAGTTTCTCTCAAAGCAAAGTTCACTTAAAACCGAGTTTCAGTACAAGATTGCTGTGACTGGTTTTATTTATCAAAATTACGTCCATGTTATTTAGTCCATAGGGTATATGTTTAGAGAGAGGTCTGATTTTACAGGCAGAACAAACAGGTTGAGTGACACAACATTTGCCTCTTCAGGCCACTATCAGAAACTGTCCTGCTGAAATCTGCTATTTTTACATATTGCTCTGTACCGCTGGATAGAGTCTTTTATTATTGAATTATGAAACCATGTGTTTTTATCAGCCACAGTGAGCTGTGATAGTGAGAATGAGGGCAACAATGCCACTGTTTATTTCTATGATGGCCAGAAGAATGAGTTATACTAGGCCCAAGAAACCAATTAAATACCCGAGTTTGAATTACTTTGGCAATCCAACTTCATCTTTTAGAGTTTCAGTGCAAGGCATTGCGTTTACAAGTCCGTTACCTCCATGTTGTTCAAATTTACAATTATAGAGAGTCTTGTCAATTAGAGATGTTTTAATAAGGTGTGTCATTGGTGTTTCTGGAAAAAAAAATTAAGTTACAACTATTCCTGAAAAGATATTTGTTCCTATGACCCAATCTTCTCTCTACTCTAAAGAATGTCCAAAGGTTTCTACAGTAGGCTGATGTGCTTTAATGAGTTTTGTCTGCTGACATTTGAGGTTTCTGCAGGTTTGTGAAAGAGTCTGTAGAATAGAATTAAGTTTTGAATAAAAATCCATATAAAGATCTGTAAATACACGTTTTAAGTAAGCTGGCTCGGTTTTGAACGACTCGTTGTTTTGAACAAATAGCATAGCACTGCTCGCCACCTCCTGGCTTAGCGACCTGACCTTCTGAAAAAGTCAAGGAATGGATCAGTAAATGAATCTTTCGATTCACTTGGATGAATCAACATCACTGTAGCCTATTCGAAGATATTTTGCAGCGAGAGAAGCAACGAAACTGGAATAACTGTTCAAAAAAAAAATTCAGAGTTCCTGTTCATTTTCCTGTGAGTGAAACATTACAAAATAGGCTAACCCTGTACACGTGAATGCTATGCTAATTTTCACTAGCTTTTGCCTAAATTTAAGCTAACCCTGTTGAAAAAAAAAGCATATGCTGGTTAGGTATATTTTGACGCTGGGATGCTGGTTTATGCTGGTCCTTTGCTGGCTTAAACTGGTCCTTTGCTGGTTTATGCTGGTCCTTTTGCTGGTTTATGCTGGTCATGTGCTGGCAAAGGACCAGCATAAACCAGCAAAGGACCAGTTTAAACCAGTAAAGGACCAGCATAAACCAGCAAAGGACCAGTTTAAACCAGTAAAGGACCAGCATAAACCAGCAAAGGACCAGTTTAAACCAGTAAAGGACCAGCATAAACCAGCAAAGGACCAGTTTAAACCAGTAAAGGACCAGCATAAACCAGCAAAGGACCAGTTTAAACCAGTAAAGGACCAGCATAAACCAGCAAAGGACCAGTTTAAACCAGTAAAGGACCAGCATAAACCAGCAAAGGACCAGTTTAAACCAGCATCCCAGCGTCAAAACATACCTAACCAGCATATGCTGGTTTTTGCAACAGGGAATCGTTACGTTTATTTAAAAAAAACGATGAAATTCGTTTAAATAGCGCGATGTGCTCTATTTTTTTTAGATAATTACAGTTAATTTGAACATAAGTATGTTATGTATGCAACTTGAAAACAATTATCTGGATATTGCTTCATGACCTATAATATTTTTATAATAACCAACTTTACAACATAAACTGTAGGCTTTATATTTATATGTGATGTAGCCTATATATGTTTATATATTTAATACTGTGTTTTTCATAAATTTTTAAAATTGTTATTTTTTTATGCGTTTTTTTGTTGTTGTTGTTGTTGACCACACAGCGTCTGTGCAGGACACAGGTATTTTCTCAAAGGATGCGGCTCTTCTCAAAACTTTGGATAAGAAAATAATCAACAGTGCAAAAATTAAACAAAATAATACAAATATTACAACGTATATCAAATAATGTGTACTGTAAACCATTCATTTTAGACTGTCCAACAGCGTCACCAGTGGATAGAGGGAGGTTTTATTTTTTTCTGATGGGCTTGTTATCACTGCATTATATGACTTGACTTTATATAGCCGCCTACCACAAATATTTATTTTTGTATTTAATGCAAATCTGTATAGAAAGTACAAACTTTTATTATTTATCAGAGCTTAATATGTTTACACATACAAGTCATACAATACAGTACTGCAGTACAGAGACTTTGGTGACACTATGGATACTGTGGAGACTTTTGTCTGTAGACAACATTTTTTACGTAATTACAACTGGAGGGTACAGAAAGGAATAAGCTGGTACAATTATGTTTTGTACATTTTTAGTAGCTATATCACACTGTCCCTAGAGCAACCTTTTTGATAAGGCCTGTGGATGAATACTGGTTAACTAGGGACTCCAGTGTATTTTGCCCTGTTGCATAATATTTTGCATGTGCTTGCTGTCATTTGGACACAAACTAAATGTTTGTTTGCCTTTGAATTTACTAATAAATCAAAGAATCTTCTTCAGATCCCAGTAAACTAGATCATGCATCTTTATGAATGCATTTCTTTTTTGCATTCAATTATAATGTAGCCATTATCATCGATCTATGATTGTGTATACAAACCAAGGCAGGCAATCATCTAACATCAAGATGTGTGACTAAAAACCTTTGCTAGTTCTCACAAATCTAAACAGAAAGTATAGGCTAACAGAACAAATCAGGTTGTGAGTTGTGACTGTGAAATGCATTTGATTTTTGTGGACAACAACTCATAAATCGAGCATGATCCAAAGTATCTAATCTAAAGAAATAATAAATGCCAGACTCATCACTGGCCTCAGTTAGACAAATGTTTGTGGAACGTTACATTTAAGTTTCAAAGGAACATACTTGTGTACTTTTGAAGAGTAGATCCCTCTAGTAGATCATATAAATATTTTTTTCACATTTTTTACACGTTTTGTGTGTGTGTGTGTGTAACATTTTTGACAAATTTATTATAAATTAGTGAAAAATTGTATTATTGAATTTATTTAAACTGTGAAATGCATTTGATTTTTGTGGACAACAACTCATAAATCGAGCATGATCCAAAGTATCTAATCTAAAGAAATAATAAATGCCAGACTCATCACTGGCCTCAGTTAGACAAATGTTTGTGGAACGTTACATTTAAGTTTCAAAGGAACATACTTGTGTACTTTTGAAGAGTAGATCCCTCTAGTAGATCATATAAATATTTTTTTCACATTTTTTACACGTTTTGTGTGTGTGTGTGTAACATTTTTGACAAATTTATTATAAATTAGTGAAAAATTTTATTATTGAATTTATTTAAACAAAGTTTAATGTTCACATGCATTCAATCACTTTAATGAACTCTTAGTTGCTACTATCTGTTGTCCACTAGATGGCGACGTCTCACTTCACAAAAACCTTGTCTAAGTCAATTATCTAAAAAAAAATTGACATACCTCAGGGTATTTCCTAATAACTAAAAATAGAAACGGTAATAATAGAAAATGTCTGGAATTTACAACATTTATTTTTCACCTGTTAATACTTCTGCTGAAATGTTATTTTTATGTAGACTTTGACCAGCGTATATTAACTACATTATTACATTTAGTAAAAATAAAGCCTCAGTGGTCCTGATGCTCAAACATATAGTCATATAACTAACTCTCCAATAACTTTACAATTTTTTTTTTTCTTTTGCATTTAGTTGTATTTAGTCACACCCACATGGATCTTTTCACACTTTTCACACCTATTTGAAAATCCTCATCATGTCCATTTCCAGGTTTTTGAGGTTTAAGTTTGCATGTATTATATAAAAATTTATATATACAGTTTCTTTTTTACAAGGTCGAACTAAGGACCAGGATGATGGAGCCAGTGTCCAGGGGCCTTGAACTGAAAGAACCACTAGGGCCCAACAACACCCAGAAACAAGCTACAGCAGATACACCAAACTGGTATAAATAGATGAACAGTGCTTGAATGTGTGCCAGTGTCTGTTGGCACAATATGAAATTACCCTTCTGAACACCATATTGCATTTTTGATGTTGTGTAGTAGTCATGTTGACTGTTTTTTTTACATGTTTTACACACATGGTTTGTTCATTTGTGTACTTGTATTTACTATACCATTTTTTTTACACATTGTGACGAGCGTCCCGAGGCTTCATCAGCGTCGCCCTGGAAACAAGCGAGGAGCCTGGAGCCGCGAACGCCAACGCGGATGGCCTCTCTCGGATCTGGGCAGCTTTCGCAGGTCTGTCAGGGGTCACTCCCCACCCACCCCCTATCTATCCCCTACTATCTCATATCGTTAACAGGACCAGAACGACGCTTGGGGGGGGGAGTGTGACGAGCGTCCCGAGCCTCCGGGGTATTGATTGAGATTACTTGCCGTGTGATTCTTCACCCCGTTACAATATATAATAGGTGCGTTTACACTGAAAGTGAATTGCAGCAATATGAGTGACAGAATGTTGTTGATGTTTGATGATGCTAATGAGCAACAACATGATGTGACAAAGAAATCCGACGTGTGATACAGGTGGAAAACCATATCAGAAATGTGAACTACGAACTATTAGACTAGAAACCAACAGCACACAGACTAACCGACCTCCATCGATTTAACTGCTGTCGGTGCAAACGGGCCTTTAGATATGACAAATCGCAATTGCAAGAAGAGAGGGCCTCCAAAGAGCCCCATGACCTTGCAGGACCCTACTCTGTCCTTGCTTTTATGAGTCTTGGAATGAACACCTTGTTGCATATTCTGAAGAGTGCTTTTAACCTCGCGCCCAGTAGATCATGATTGGTCTCCAGAGCAACTTCTTTTGGAAGGAAAGATCACATCAATTAACCACAGGAGGATAATTTGCTGTAAGTGAGCTCCTAATCACCTAATCAACACCACAAACACGCATGCCAATAGTGCATTCCACTTTAGATTAACAAGCACAAAATAGAAATGGACCAAGTAATTTACAGTAATACATTTGATTGAGTCTTTTGCTTATTTGCATATTAAAATAATGGTTCACCACAAATTGAAAATTTGAAGAAAATTTACTCAGCCTTAGGCCATTCAAGATGTTTGTTTCTTCATTGGAACAGATTTGGAGAAATTTAACATCGCATCACTTGCTCACCATTGGATCCTCTGCAGTGAATGGGTGCCATCATGAAAAAGCAAACTTATCTACATCTTGGATGGCCTGATAGTGAGTAAAATTTCAACAAATTTACATTTCTGGGTAAACTATTCCTTTAAGGTGTGTGCTATTGTTTTAATTGCTTTGTATATGTGCTAGATCGACATCTTTGACTGTTGTGCCTTGTCTTGCTGTTTATTGTTTTTCTCAGCGGCACACACCATAGGCGTTGTGTTTTCAGGAAGATGTGTCAAGCTAAAGGTGCTTTAAGCGACTTTTTTTTTTTTCTTTTTTTTTGTAAAATACCACACATAAAATGTTTCTGTCGTCTGACAGCTATCACTGAAATAGGTGTCTTAGGAAGTCACACCTATCTCTATGAAAGCTCTGAACTCTGTAGAAACAGTAATAGTAATTAGTAATTGTAGTGCTTAATATTCTTTGTTGTGCTCTCTCCCTAAAAGCAGCATGATTCAATGGAGACCTGCTCATTCCCTGTGAGTATGAAGTCTAATCTTAGACAATAGAAATCAGATCTCGTCGAGCGTCATCAGCGAGTCCCCGCGGACGGCACCACCAGCCTTCGGTGACGTTTTTGCAGCCCTGCGCTGGGCCACACAAGATTTGGTCGATTTGTCTGGGGCATTATTAGCAAGGGCCTAGGTGGCGGTAATGTTGCCTGGGATGCTTTGACGTCAGATAAACCCCTGCTCTGCAAATGACCCCCTAGGACACCTTCTGTCCACAGTAAAAGACAACACACCCAATGATTTCTGCAGAATTACAACAGTAATACAACGAGGTGAATGTTTATCTTCTTTCTTGGTGCCGCAAGAAAGATGTAGCAACTTGCTCTGTTATTTTAATCAAATGCTTGCTGCGTATAACTGCACCTTGGTGTCATATATTCTGAGAAACTGTGATTGCAAAGTGCTCTAAACCAATAACACTCCCAGGAGAGAGAATCGCTCTCTTCTCGTATAAAGGGTGCCGACTGCGTTCCACTATACTGCCTGTTTAATGGGTCTGTTCCCGCTTGACATGCATCAGCAGACATTTTTCTGTAAAGTGAATTCACATGCTTTAAAAATATATAGTAGACAGCCATCATTTTCACTGTACTTCTGCACAGTTCTGCATGTATTTTTCTCCTCAAGTTATAATGACTCCAGATTGGACACATTTTTCAACAAATTTCAGGGGGAATATTTATAAACAAAGGGCATAACCAAACCCTACGTACGTCTCAGCTGTGGCATGTTTTTGCTCTATCTGCAGTGTTGGATGTCTGGCATACTCCCTTTTCCTGGAAACTGCTCGAAATCTTCCCGTTTGAAATGCGAGATCATGAAAACATTATTGTAAAGGAATGGTGCGGGGTGGGACGTGGAATCTGCAGTCCAAACTCGAGGGGTGAATATTTTCATTCCAATAATCTGAACATGATACTGGAAGAATGTTTCCAGCTGAAAGGGCTGCCTGGGTAAATCGCAGCCTTCAAAGTAAGTTTTCTGGAAAAGAAGACATTTTTTCAAATTATCGTTTTTCATAGATAAATGTCAACATTTTTGGCTCAACCCTAGTGAAGAATAAATATACTAAAATGTATTTGAAATACATTTATTTCATGCTAAGTGTACTACAAATACATTTACATATTCATGCAGTTAATAAAAATGCGTTGCAATTGTCCTTTTCGTATACTAAACTTGTATAAATTGGAACAACTAATTTTGTACTTAAAATGCAAATATGCATTGTGCACAAGTAGTACTCCAAAAAGGGTTGAATTATAATTTTTATATTAGTTAGTCTCGAGCAATATGTCAGTAAATATGTTAACAGATTTGAACTAAACTTAGTATGAAATAAATGTATTTTAGGTCTATTATTTTTTTTTACTAGGGAATAATGCCTGGAAAGAGCCGTCCCCATCTCTGCCTACTTTTTAATCGCAAAACAGTGTTATTTTACATTTAGTATATAGTTTCATTTAAATTTTAGTGTGAGTTTTAGTAATTTTATGATCTTTTGTTATTTTTATTGTTTTAAAGATTTCTATTTAGTTTAAATTTTTATTTTAGTTTCAGTAATGTTAAGACTTACAATATTGTAAACTTATATATTTCAGTTCTTCAAGGCAACATTTCTGATTTTCGCAGAAGTAGGCTTGCAAAAGAGACTTGAAGTGAGCCGGTGTGATTTTAGTATAATGTGTAAACCATTATACATTTTGAATTAACTTTTATTTGTAGATTTTAGGTTTTTAATTTTAGTTTACAATCTTTTCAAATGTGCGTTTGCAATTTGATTAATTTTTCCATCCAATATTTATATTTTATTTCAATTACTTTTTAGTTAACAACAACTTTGTATCAAAATACGCATTTTGACTACAGTATGATATAGATATGGTAACTACCAGCCAAATCTTGACCCTTTGGTTTTCCCATAGTCATCCAGATACAATACAGCTTTAGTTTGTGCGCCTTTCATGACAGAACACCTCCTTTTTGTCAAATTGCTGCATATCATGCAAAAGAATAACCTATATAATTAAGTGGAAAAAAGTTTCTTGGCTTCATCTTGATGCTTATTGAATGGTGCTCTCGAAAAGCACTAAATTAGCGTTCATCATCACCCACGTTCTTTTTTTTTCTGCGTTCACTCGACTCTGGTATAACTGCCTGAATTATGCATGCATTCTGATTACCACATCCGCCGTAGAATCAGTGTCTCTGCTCGCCATTCATGTATTCCTCAGACACTCAGTTCTACAGATATCTTGAAAGGGCAGGCTCACTCCACCATTCAAGGCTGTGACGATACAGTTACTCAAACATTCCTTCAGCTCACTGTGATGAGATTGATTCACAATCCCTTTTATTTCCTGAATATACACCATACCTTCAAAGCTTTCCTTCGCGGCAACCTACACACAGTTATAAACGTTCATTTGTGTAACATCAAACAAAGTCTTGCTTAGCAAAAATAGCTTGTGTTTTTGGAGTTAATCTTGTTCCATCATTTTAAGTAATGCAACAGAATGTATGCTTTTAGAAAGAATTTCTCTTTTTGTAATCGCTTACGCGCCCTCGTGTCATTCCGATTGTGTATTATTTCTTTCTTTGAAACACTGAAGATGTACAGAAAAGAGCAGCTTGGAAAAGAGCATATTTTGTGTTTGATGCTAGAAATAGAGTGAATAAATATGACAAGTTTTAATGGTTGGGGTGAACTATTGTTTTAGGGTTCCTCTTTCTACATTTATTTTTGGATTATATTCTGGCCTGTCCGCCAGTTGGCATTGACTTCTGCTCTCTGGCCAATGACCCGGAGAGCTAAAGCCGGCGAGTGAGCGATCTGCTCTGCAAATTGCCTGGCTTCATTACAACAGTATTTTTCAGGCTCATCATTTAGAAATATAGACTTTGACAGCGTCTGCAACAAGAGGGCGGAACAATTTATTTCACGTCAGTGCTGAACCACATGTAAAATTACTCTAAATAAAAAGACCAGGCAGTGGATATTTAGAGTTCAGCCCAGATCTCTGTGTATGGGGCCGTGCTTGGTGATTGTAATACAATACACTTTAATACTACATGGTGAAATCTGTCTATCGTCTGTCTGTCGTTTTATCTATCTGTCTGTCGATCTATCTATCTATCTATCTATCTATCTATCTATCTGTCTATCTGTCTGTCTGTCTGTCTGTCATGCTATCTATTTATCTATATGTCTGTCTGTGTCTCTATCTATCTCTATCTGTCTGTCTGTCTATCTATCAATCATCTGTCTGTGTATCTGTTTCTATCTATCTGTCTGTCTGTCTGTCTATCTATCATCTGTCTGTCTATCTGTTTCTATCTATCTGTCTGTCTGTCTGTCTATCTATCATCTGTCTGTCTATCTGTTTCTATCTATCTGTCTGTCTGTCTGTCTATCTATCATCTGTCTGTCTATCTGTTTCTATCTATCTGTCTGTCTGTCATGCTATCTATCTAGCTAATTATATGTCTGTCTGT
>NW_015548182.1:26852-34246 GCF_001515605.1 Sinocyclocheilus anshuiensis | reverse complement strand
TGTCTGTCTATGTCTGTCTGTCTAAAATGTTCAGTATACTATATGTTATATATGGATGGCAGGAAGCTCTAGCCAAACAAAATGAATACAATGTTCCCTCTGTCCATTGTTAACTGCAGGATGGAACACCGTGCTTTATTTTAAATGAGCTTTCTGTTTGTTGCGGAATAAACTACAATATGCTCCAAACATCATTTCAGAAGTCAGAAGTCTGGCTGGTGAGACTTTTTGATTTATTGAGCAGAATTGTAGCTCTGAGTGATTTACTTAGCGACATCCTAAAAGTATTACTATTTTGAATTTTCCATATTTCATCTTTATTTCCTCAGAGGGGAAACCCAATGGATGAAAGCGATTGTCACTGTTGTGTTTGCTCTGGAATTATGTGCACTCTATTTTTGAAAAGGTTAATCTACCAATATGAACGATTGCTCGTGGGATATCACACCCTGACTGATTTCTTGTTTTTCAAGAAAAATAGCAGTAACCTTTATGTGCTGACGAGAAACCTATTTAGGTTCCCTTATATTGATTCAGCTTTCAAACCAATAGAGAGTAATCATTCGAACTTCAGGAGTATGTCTGAGTGCAAATATCTCTGTAATTTAACAAGTGTTTTTTCTTTGCTTTTCCCTTAAGGTTCATGTTGGCACGCTGTTGGCTTTGTACTACATTTCTACATTCACTGTTATTAATCTACACCGTGACATTTCATAAAACTGACATGCTATAAACCAGGTAACTGGATGATTAGAGTTCCATTTGTGTTTAAATCTATCAGATAGTTCTTGACCCCCAGTTATATTGTGTAAACATGAAACTGCATGTTATAGATTTTATTTCCACTGCCGTATTAATCTTATTCTGAGTTCATGCATGGTTTGTCCTCCTAGTAACTATTTCTGGCTATAGGTCTAATTAACTCTTAAGTCATGATTAGTAGAAAGCTAACAACAAAAATAGAAGTTATGGTATGCATACTTTTATCATCCATCTGTTAACTTGTAAACACTGTAACTCCAGACCTAATCTGTCTTGAGAATGAGGTTTTACTGTTTGATCCTAAAACCTGTTTTGCATTTCTTCACAGATCTGACTCGTCAATGTCACTGCAATAGAGTGACCTCAGGTGGTAAAAACTTGCAACCATTTTTTTTTTTAACACTAACTCAAATGCAATTTTAGAGCTTTGACCAAGACTATTATGATTAACTTACAATTTAAAGGAATAGTTAACCTAAAAATTTAAATTTGCTGAAACTGTACTCACAACCTATACATCCTGGGTATCCAAGATTTAGATGAGTTTGTTTCTTCATCTGAACAGATTTGGAGAAGTTTAGCATTACATCACTTGCTCACCATGGGATCATCTGCAGTGAATGGGTGCCGTCAGAATGAGAGTCCAAACAGCTGATAAAAACATCACAATAATGCACAAGTAATCAACACAACTCCAGTACATCAATTCATGTCTTGCGAAGTTAAAAGCTGCATGCTTACAAGAGAAAAATCCATCAAGTCGTTTTAAGGATTCCACTAGAGTAAAAATGTCCATCCCCTGTTGTTCTCTCACATCAAAATCCACCAATATGTGTTTAGAACTGTTTTGTTTAGAACTGTTTTGGACTGTTTTCACTAAACGGTGCTTGATCTTTGCATATGTTTCTCCTGATTCAAACAAGATGACTTTTACTGGAGAAAGCATCATTATGGATAGAAGTCATCACGGTTTGAAGTCGTGTAGATTACTTGTGGATTATTGTGATGTTTTTATCAGCTGTTTGGACTCTCATTCTGACGGCACCCATTCACTGTAGCAAATTTTCATTTTTGGGTGAACAATTTCTTTGAATTCTTTATGCATATATTTTAGCTTGACAGTTGTGGTCACTATGGAAAAGAATTGTGCGGTTCTTCAGACTTTCTCCGGTAAGTAATCTTACATCGGTAAGTAAATTTTGAAAACTCTTTTTTTTCAATCTACTTAGAAAAACTGATTAAACTAAGTAAAAACATATCCTGATGTACATTACATAATTTATACAAGATGCAGTCTTAAGTCAAATAAGTCTCATGAAGTAAATACCTGGCAAGGTTTTGAACTTTCCCATCCATGTGGCTTAAAATGCTCAGTGGAAATACTCTTTTCCATTAAGATTCATCTGATGATGCTAACATACACACTTACATAGTTTATAACAAATAGTAATGGCCATTATTCCTCCTGCACTTATCTGTGCTGGATCATGGATTTTGTTTGTCTATCCTTTGAATTCTTAAATGGGTTTTTACAGCGGTTGAAACAGAAACTTTTGTTTCTTTATTTTGCTGAAACTGCAGAATTTTCTCTTTGTAATTACGGTGATTTGATTTAGAGAAAATTGATCTTGCCAAGTTGGAGAAATGGTAGTGTATCAAATTATTCGAGCTAAGCTGATGTTCAATTTTTTGACTTGGATTTCACTTAGCAACCGACACAAGAATGCGATAAAAGAGCTATTTATACACACACAGGGTTCTGTTACAGCTTGAGCGTGTTTGCCTTGTTGCACTGAAAATACTAGCACAATTACAGTGAAAAAGAGCACTTCAGAGGATGGAGAGATGTTCGATGTTGTGCGCCACTTACCCTCAGACACATTTACAGCATATCGCTAAATAGTTTTAACCAAAAGTTTAACCCAATCCACTTGGATTATCTGAAGTTCAGTCAGTGTTTCTGTTTCATGCAATGAATCTGTTTTCATGCATAGTGTCATTTCATATTTACAAGCACACAAAGATTATATCTGAAATGCACTAAACGGCTAAGATTAAAATGTAGGAAAGTTTATCAAACCATCTGGTGTTCCTGACTGTGTGAAGTTTGTTTTAAATGAAACATGGCCCGTTTATTCCCTAGGTTCAGAGAGAAGGTGTAAAATGGTCATAAAAATGAATTATTAAACATTATATGAGTTATTACAATCCACACAACTCTAACAAAACGACCATAACAGACACTTTTTAGTCTAGGGGCAATAAATATGCGATATTTTAAATATGTTCCAAAAGTGTCCACCATTATTTGTCATCTTTGCACCAGGAAAGACAATGCTAATTAATATGGATGTTATATAAGGCTTTTCACTGTTCTTTTTAGACAGAAATAATATGCTGGAGAGATTTTCTTCTCTAGACGTAGAAGAAATATTACATTTATTTGGTCATTAGCTTCCGAGGTTCCGTCAGAATGACCCTTCATCACAAAAGGATGTCATTAATGCTGACAACGTGCTCGGGTTTAATCATATGCACGACTCTGAGCTGGGGAGATTTCTCGCTCTGTCGCTAAATATGTAAATAGGATCATTTTGTGATAATTAGCAAATTCGAAAAAGTGAGACTCAAACAGATTAACATTTGCTCCTTGTTCAGATTTTATGGAGTTGTACTGCCGTGTTTAATTCGGCATGGAATGTTAAATACCCGAGGTGTTGCAAATATTCATCTCTAATTTCCAGAAAATTCTCGAGGAAAGGCACGAAGATCTCTCAGGTACTGTAATACAGCACGAAAGATTAAATTCTCTGTTAATTGGCACATGAGGGCCCATAGAAAAGAAACATTTGCAAATGAAATCTCTTTAATATCTCCATCATTTCTCCCTGACAGCTGTGACATGGAGGTGAAGAGCAAATACAGACCTGTATATCAGATGTTTCTCCTGATAAAAGAGACGCACAATGTTGCAAACATGAATTTTCAAAGTCAGATGGTAAGAGCTTTGTATGAACTCAAACATTTCTCTTGAGGTTTTTACCAGATTAAATCTGAGCTATGTGTTTACATGCAATTTTATAGCTCTGTGCTCTTATCGCATGTCACATTTCTTTGTTTTTATTTCTATTTATTATAATTTTAGGAGAAATGTCTGTCTCTTTAGGAGAAAAGTTGATACTTTAAAGAGACAGTTGAGAACTGAGACAAGACTGGAGTAATGGCTGCTGACAATTCAGCTTTGCATCATATAAATAAATTACATTTGAAAATATACTGAAGTTGAAAACATTTATTTTAAATTATAATAATATTTAACTGTATTATGGTTTTCCCTGTAAGTTTGATCAAATAAATACAGCAATGATGAGCACAAGAGACTTTATTCAAAAACCCCAACGTTTTAAATTAAAGTATACAGTATTTTATACATTGAGGGAAAGGGTCACCCCAAATTTCCAATTTCCATCAATCACTTCTTAACCTTTGGGTCCCCCTAAAATTTGTCGGTCATGCCCTCTTTGTATGTTTCTTTCAGTGATTTGTGATGAAGACATTTGGATCATGTGCCACGCAGCATTTGGGTGGAAATGCCACTTAAAAAAAATGAGTCCCAAATCAGTTACTCTGATCCATGACAATGGCTTTTTGTATTTGGATTGCAGGTAAATATTGTATTTGGTAAGCAAGACCATCTTATTATTTGCAAGTGCAATTGGTACTGGAGTGAAATCATTAAAGTCAACATGAAATGACATTCACAACCCATTTTTCTTTCATAATCTAACATAATTCCAAGTGAAACATGATGTGAGAGCAAAAATGTTGACAGACTTGATTTTATCCATTGGGATTTGATTAGATCATGAAAATGGAGGTGGTTGGAGGGGTCAATGAAAAGTAAGAGGGATGTGTGATTTGTTTCAGTAGAGTCATTTTAGAGGGGAAGCAAGTAATTGGATTTTGATAAAAGACAAGTTTTTTTATTTGTAATACAATTCACCATTGAGTTGTGCACAATAAGACGAAAAACAAAGGGTCAGTTTTGATTTCATGCCAACTTTAAGGAAAGATTACGAAAACGGTTTTTTATTTGGAATTTTGATTTATTTTTATTGATTTCATATTGACTTTAAGGAAACAAATAGCAGTCTGTGGCATTTCTGTCAGGTTTTGTTCTGGTGTGAGAGCGTATGTGTAGCGTCACACTCTCTGTCAGTCTCCGGGGCCTCTGGTCCCTTGATCCCCAGCCTCTTCAAGCTCTCTTGTTTCAGCCCAGCAGCATCTCTGGAAAATGATAGGATGTGGAGAACGTCCCTCCCAGCCCCCTTTAGCACTGGACAATGGAACCTTAAACCCTCGCAGCACGACATCGGTTTGAGCTGTGCCTTGAATAATTTAACCCTATTGCATGAGGCGAAGAATGTAAAAAAAACTTGATGTCTTGACGATTGAACAAAACTGATTTTAACAGTCTTATTAATAGTAATACTTAATTCACTTCTCTTGTAGGCCAAGGTGTTTTGTTAAATAATGTAAATCAACCTAAATCAACAAATATGGTGCCTTTTTAAGCTTTCATTTGATGTGTAACTTGATTTGCATTTCCCATAGGAAGTACCAATGCATGCAAAACTGAAAAACTAGTTTTAGCTGAATTTATACTTTAGGCTTTGGTTCTGTGTAAGTAAAATGCCGCTTTGCCATTGACAGGGCAATTTTCATTCATTTTTCATTCTCTCTGTTTTACTTTCAGACAAATACAGAAAACATTTTAGCATTAATGGAGCAACATAAAGAGCAATTGATGTGCATCAGGTGCGTATTTAATGCTTTTCCTTTGTTATTTTTACATCTACAAAATAATGAATACAGAATGCACATTGGGTGTGTTTAACACAACCTCATGGCAGTTTGTAACTATTTGACATTTTGGCAAATTGGTGGCTAATTTGTATTCTCTTTTTTTTATTAAAAAAGCTGTATTTTTTTTGTATGATTCACATCATGTGAATTTAATTTATGAAGGTGCTGTATACTAAAAATTTTATATATTTTATCATAATTGTACAAATACAATCATTTTTTGAACATGCAACTTTTTTATTGTAAATTAAAATATAATAATAATAAATATCAATTTCAGGAAATTGTCCACCATGTTTTCTTACTGATGTCCCCAGAAAAAGTTTCCCCACTCATAATCATGACGTTGTATAGAGAATGATAGGAAGTATGTGACCCTGGACCACAAAACCAGTCATAAGGGTCAATTGTTTTTAATTGATATTTATACATCACATATAAATAAACTTTTAACAATATTTGGCCGAGATACTTCAACTATTTGAAAATCTGGAATCTGAAGGTGCAAAAAAATCAAAATATTGAGGAAATCGCTTTTAAAGTTGTCCAAATTAAGTTCTTAGCAAAGCATATTACTAATATATAATATATATATTACTAAAATATACCTGTGCTACTTATGACTGGCTTTTGGTCCAGGGTCACATATAGTTTCGTCATGCACATACATTATCACATATATTATATATTATGTTCCTATTTGTTCTTCATTAGATGATTTTCTGAAACAGTCAGAACTTTGTCAAAGGATAAGATTCATCACAAAAGCAAATAATTGCCAAGAAATGTTACAGCGAAAACCACAACCTTGTATGCAAATATCACAGTGAAGTAGAGTCAATGCGGGTTATGTGCAACAAACGTTTTATTCTGTAAAACAGCGTCAGGTCTTTTCTGTGTGCTACGTTAAATATGAAGCTGTTCTACTTGAGATGCCTTGACAAGAGCTACCAAAGAAGAGCATATTGCATATGTGGGTTGACATCTAAAAGTTTTTTATATTTCTTCTTCTTCCACTAACATTCGGATATGAAAATTAATTAAAAAAGCAACAATAAAAAGAACTAGCTAGGTTAACTGACATAGCATAGTTAGCTGACATGTAGTTGCAAAGTTACGTATCGTTAGCATAATGTGTGGTGACACTTTGGATTAGGGAACTGTAACACCCCTGTGGACTGTTTGTTGTGGTTTCTTCCCCTTTTGTTGGTTTAGCCTGTACAATCATTAGTTAATTAGCCTCATTGTGCTCACCTGTCTGCCACTGATTACCCACCCTATATTAGTTCCTGTCTGTTTCAGCTTTGGTTGTCGGTTATTGTGAATATTACCCCGAGTGTGTGTCTCATCTTCCTGAATCTGCCTTGTTGTGTCTACATTAAATATCTTTATTGGAATCCTTATCGTCCTCGTCATCCTGCCTGCCTCCACACACCGCGCCCATGACAGAATAACCGACCCCAAAAGTAAAGTATAGCGGCGTCTTTCCCCTCGTCGGATGTTGAGCCCAACCCGTCAGACCAGGTGCAAGAGCCGGTGACAGTGCCCACCACGAGGGAGCAAGCCGTGGACGGTGTGAGCGCGGAGAGGAGCTCCACCCCCTGCATCATGGCTGAGGGTGAGCTGACTATGGCGAGACTTAAGGGCCAGAATATGGAGGGAAGTCTGTGTCAAAACGAGGAGGAGAGCCCTCGGAATCCTCAGTTTAGCCTAGGAATGGCTCCCGATCCCCTGTCGAGCCTCGGAATGGCTCCCGATACCCTGTC
>NW_015548182.1:17089-26060 GCF_001515605.1 Sinocyclocheilus anshuiensis | reverse complement strand
TTGGAATTTGGAATCTTTGTCGTCCTCGTCATCCTGCCTGCCTCCACACACCGCGCCCGTGACAGGAACACTATTCACTATTAACAAGTTCCTTATTAGCATATACATTAGCATATTGGCTGTTTATATTAATGCCTTATTCTGCATGACCAAATCCCTACCCAATACCTAAACATAACTACTACAGCAACAACCTTACTTACTATCAACAAGCAGCAAATTAGGTGTTTATTGAGGGAAACATTTAGTTAATAGTGAATATGTGTTCCCTAATCTGAAGTGTGACCATATGTCTAAAGTGGACTATCGAAATAAAATGTAACCGTAATTAATTGTGAAATTTACTAGCAATTTCTGAGTTAAAATTATCTCTACACCCGTTTTTTCCAGTGTAGTATGGGCTGAACTGAAAATAGCAGAAGTTTAATGCTTAAAAGTTAAGGGTTCAGAACAAACCCTATATGTAGGGTGGCCATATGTGCCGTTCATACGGGACACGTCCTGACCAGGATTTTTATATTGCCTAAAACATCCAAAGTAGTTTGACCAATAACATGCAGGTATTGTATATAATCGACCAATCATGGCGCATGAGAAGGTGAGATCTACAGAGAACGATCAAAGCGATGCAAATACGCGTGTTTGTTCGTTCGTTCGACTTGAAGCGTCGCTGCGCACCGATCATTAAATGACACCAGAGTACCGCGAGAGCGATTTCAAAATCATAAGGAGCCATCTGCTCTGCTCTCTATAGCTCTGTGAATGTCATACAACGATCGATCTGCACAGTGCAAATAGCCAAAACCTGGATATTTTAGGCAATATAGAAATCCTGGCAAGGGTGCGTCCTGTAAAAATGGCTCCTATGGTCACCCTACCTATATGTCATTTAAGTGCTGCCTTGCAAGCAGTATAATTAGCGGTTTATATGCTAAAAATTATGCTTCACGTTTTATCCTGGCAACTTTTTAATTCCACCTTTACTTTCCGTACCGTATTTCTGACTTTCTATCACCACAGTGATTTTATGAACTCCTCCACAGAAAATATCACCCTTTTCACTCCCGATAACGAGGAGCGCTGCTGGCTGTTATTTCAGGGTTGCGAGAGAGAGAGAAGCGGCAGATGAGACACATTCAGCCCGACTTGCCACGTTGTAATTTAGCTGTCAGAGGAAATGTCTGCACTCCTGCAGGACTGTCACAATTCAGAAAAATCATGTATGTCATGTCAATGCCAGTTAAGAGCGAAACCCGATCGGCTGTTTTGATGGGCCTGCCGAAGTTGAGTGACGCCAATATGCTGTCAGATTTCTGCTATAAAGCGCTAAACTGCCATCGTTTTGATGGACCATTTTAGTAAGTAACAAGCTTTTCTTTCAGCAAACTTTCCATCAAAGTGATGAGGGGAGTTTGACTGAATCCTATACTTAAGTCATCATGATGGAGATTCAGACACGCCTCCAAAACAATTAAATATTAATAAAATTTCACAGCTTCAAGGCTCACACATTTTTAGGCATGATCTAGTCATCTAGACATTTTTAGGCTCGTTATTTGTCTGCTTCACTCAGTCAGGAAGTAACATAAATCAGGAAATAGTTCATGTTCAATGTTGTTCAATAGTCTGCGTTCATTTTTTAGTTTTTAAAGGAGTCCTGTAACTTTGTTTACGTCTCCTCCATGGTAACACATCATTTACCCAGTAACTCTCTAATGGCTGAATGCAAAAATGGAAATTGCTTCAAATGAAGTTGATTAAATCCCAGGTGTTTGCAATAACCTGCTATGGATTTTCACAGAGGCACGTAATCCTGCGATAAACAAGTGGTAATAAAATGTTGAGAATGGAAACGTCTTGGGGGCACTGGATGCTGCTCCTTTAATGCGATATGCCTGACGTTGTTTTGTGCAGGGTAATGTGCTCCGGTTAGATGGAATTATTAATAACAGCATCATTATCGTCATCACAGCTTGTTCACATTATTCCTGTTTTGTCAACATTGATGTAAAACGTATTTCTCACAACCCATGTTTAAATATTTGATCAAATGAATCAGTTTATACTGATGTCATTTCAACAATTATTTTCTGATTTCAGTGAAACACAGCAGGAGATGCAATTAGAATGTCCGAGAAGCTGTTTTCCATTCAGATGTTGGATTATAATGCTAAGCTGCAGAAAGCATGGTAAAGTACCTTTAAAGTGATTCATGTGCTTTGTACAGTAGATTTTTCAGCTTTGTACTGCATCACTTTTCAGTCGTGGAGAATCTATGCCATCACAAATCTTCAGCTTCATGGCAAAAGAAATGTATTTGAGTTCTGAATGTGAATTTGCAGTCTGAATTGAACGAAATGTAAAGCATGATTATGATTGTTAACATAGGCGGAGGCTGAACCAACTGCAGGGTAAGGCTAAAAGCAGCCAAATCTATTAACTACAAACATCATAAACCTGTCTTTTTAGCCAAGAACCAGACATGGGTGTCATGTAGGCTAATAAAATATGTTTAAAGGGGTCATATGATGCGATTTCAATTTTTCCTTTCTCTTTGGAGTGTTACAAGCTCTTGGTGCATAAAGAAGATCTGTAAAGTTGCAAAGACTAAAGTCTCAAATCCAAAGAGATATTCTTTATAAAAGTTAAGAGTTAACCACACCTACCTAAAACGGCTCGTTCTAACACGCCCCCACATATCTACGTCACTATGTGGGACGATTTGCATAACACCGCCCAAATGTTCACGCAAAGAAAGAAGGCGTAACTTTTATTCTCGCTGTAGTTTTGTTGTTGCCGCTGCCATGTCGTGAAGAGCTGTGTATTTCGTTGTGAAAGCGAAACTACTTTGTTTGGTCTTCCAAAAGAGGACGATATCTGCTTCGTCATGCCTGGAGCTGATCAGTGCTGGTTGCTGAGGAAATACAACAACTTTGCGCTGTGGATCACCGGATCGGCTTTCACCGCTTGAGCCATTGATATGCAGGCTAATGCAGTTATTAATGCAGTCTAATGCAGTTATTAGAGTGAGCGAGAGAGCGATATTAAGCGCGTGTGAATACCTGCGTCTGTGCGTCTCTCAGCAGTGTTCAGCAGCAGCGTCTACTAATAGTGAATCTTTAAGTTAAACTGCTTCAAGAACCTCTCTACTGAGAAATGTCATGTAGCTTTTCAGCTGCGAAACTATTTTATTGATAAATTCGCGGGGCGGCGTTGACGACAAGTTTCTGTCCGCGTGTGAGCGCGTCTGTGCGAGAGAACCGGAGAAAGCGTGATTTTTCTGTACATAAAGAAGGTGGAAGACATGGAAATAGTTTGTAATTGTTTACCCTATTGGTTATATTTATTTGCTCAATGTCTTCTGATGTTTTGGTTCTTTTATTGTTGTAGATAGCCCATAGTATAACAAAATATTATATATCTCTTCTTTATGTTTGGGCCCCCCCTGGACGAGCGAGCATAGGCCCTGTTCAAATGATAGAGCTGTGTCCATGTTACTATGCTTTTGCAAAACAGTCGTGACTAGTTGTTAGTTTCCCCAACTGATGCATCGTTCGTCGTCGTAGGGGAAACGCACCCCAGAGTGATTAGTGAATCAACTTTTGACTCACATACCAAATGCAAGTTATCATTACTTCTCTCAAAATGAGGCAACAGCTTGAAATATAAGTTATAATTGCATTTAAATGTACTTTTAAAGGTCGATTTCAGTCCAACTGAAGCAATAAGCAAAACTCCAACCCACACAGTTTCTCTCCCACTGTCTAATTCATGCCCGAACACTTTCCCCCTCCACCGTGAGAGCGCTCAGCATCCCGTGTTATCAACACAAAACTCTGAAAACACAAACTGCCTATAGGCGGCACGAAATTACACATTGTGACTTTAGAGCCGTTCTGCCGAATGGAGATGCGCAACACGCTGAGACAAACTGTGTCATTAACAAAGACCAACAGATGCCAGTTCTGGAAAGAGCCCAGATATGAGATACAACAGGCAGAGGAAGGAACTGATTTGGGCCTGTAATGGCAAATTGTTCTCAATAAAATAGCTGTTGTGCTTTATGTCTGTGAGATCATTGATTTTTAGCAGATTGAACAGGTCACAAAACATTTTTAGATACTCAGATTTCTACAGAATCAATGCACAAGTCTCATGTTTATCAGATTGTGTGATCGTTTTCTTTGCAGTTCCACTTCATTATGTCAGGATGGCTGTAATTTTTTATACTGAAACTCTTTATTTGCTGATAATATTCACCTCCGCTGCTTTTCTGTCAAATAGTGCAGCTATGGAGAAGGTTTGATGGCATAGTGTTTGGTTATGAGAAACTCAAGAACTACATTTGATGTTATTGAGGTCCAACATACGGCTAATATTTCATTATTATTAAATAACAACTCAGATTCTGGTCTGCTCATCACACAAAACTATTGTATGGCTTCTGGAGACTTCATTCATTATACTTTTATTATGTTTTTTTTTTCTGCTAAATCACGGTAAATATTCTTTAAAATCATTTTTGTCTGTGTTCCACAGAAAAAAAAATTACTTTGGAATGACATGGAGGTGAGTAAATAATAACAGACTTTTATTAGGGTGCACTTGTACTTTAATGGAGTGTAATTTCTATGCCAAACAGAATTGCAAAAACAGTAGTGACTTTTTAAAACAGGTTATAACCCTGTCCTCCATTGCTCGGCCAAACAAGGAATTTTGCCAGAGTTACAACGTCTGGTCTAGCTGTAATTTTTTTTTTGCATGAATATATATTGTCTTTGTTTTATTTATTTATTTTTCCAATAAATATTTTTGTGATCATTTAGTTGTTTTTATATTTATAGATTTATTATATTTGTAATATTTATTATGTTTGCTTTATATTTATTATACATTTACATATTTTATTATATATTTTATTTTTTATATGTACTGTATGTCCAGGTCACATTGCAAAATTCTAAACTTTTATTTATTTACCCTTGATTCTCATTGTTGTAATTTTCTGTTCATATTTTTTTTTTTAAACATATTGTAATTCACAATTTTTTCTTACCATCAATGGTCATTCTTATTACCATTATTCTATTTTATTTAAATAAGCATCTATTAAAGACAGTACAAAAACTTTTATAATGCAAACAATTCTTTACAGATTAAATTAAATAATACATGACTTTTCTTCATGTTTCAGTAATGAGATCTTTTTTTTTCCACACTCAAACATGCCCAGAAGACACATGCTCGTTATGAAATCAATGTGGCGTGGTTCATCCAGGGGGTTTAAATGCACAGGCATGGTTATGCAAGACATCATAATCTGCTGTTACTATGGTTACCGCAGCCCCAACTGACTTTGGTGGTGCTTCAAGAAAGGTACGCATTCAAACCGTCACTCTCACAAAAGCTCGTCCCTTTGATGCCAGTAGTCGTTGTCGGCGGATAAACGCAATATTGTGCGCTTGGCATCCCCTTTGTACTGTGGGAGCGTCTTTCAGCGCTGTATCTAAGCACCCGTCCTGTTCTCTCCAACAATCTTGGGTACATGTTCAGTCTTATTTTAATGTAATATGCATATTGCACCTCAGTGGTGTAAAGTCTACGCCCTGGTGCTCGGATCAGATGTTGTAGTGGTGGGAGGAATCAGATTGTGAGGCTTAATGTCTGTTTACAAAGACAAATGTGAGCAGTGTTACGTTATGCAGTGGCGGTTCGTGGGTTTTAAAATAGAGGAGGCACACTATGGTAAATCTGTTGGCAATCAAATATTCAATATCGCTACTCATCATAAGTACTTGGTACATTATCAGCGCAGCGGCAGACGTTCAAACTAATATCACGTAATTTACGTCTCTGTGATGATTGGTTGATATCACAAGGGAGGCTAGCCTCCCTTGCGAGGGTTCTTTTCTCAACACTCCTCAGCGCTGAAAGTGAACACTCGATGGTGATTGGCTAATTTTTTTTTACCAACGGAGGCACGAGAGCTCAGCTCTCCCCCGGCCTCCCCCTCCCCTTTTCTATCACCTAGCGGTTGTAATTACATCAGCAGATTCGGCACATTCGCGATAGAAAAGCGGCGCTTTCACGTTATGGTATTACAACTGTGAAATTACATACAAAAAATACACATTCTGAGACATTAACTGAAATGAATTGTGAATTTTATTAACATTAAATCGTCCTCCTCCCATTTTCACCTCAAAATTATGGGGAAGCTGTGCCTCCCCTGCCTCCCCTGACGAGCCGCCACTGACGTTATACAATATATTTTCCCTCTGAGGCTGCTAAGCCAATTTTAATGAAAACCCCAAAATGCATCAATGGAAAAAAGTGATTTCCTTACGTGTTGGTGGAAAATATGGAAGGCCGTTTCCACCACAGAATAAAAAATGTAACTATTTTCTAACTATTTTTCTCACAATTCAGTTGATATGTCTCAGAATTGTGAGATGTAAGCTCACAATTGTGATAAAGTCAGAATTGCTAGATATAAACTTTTTTTCTCCCAATTCTGATTTTTTTTCTCAGAATTGTGGGATATAAACTAGCAAATGCAAGAAATAAAGTAAGAATTGCAAGATATATACTCATGCTGACATTTTTCTTGCAATTGCGACTATATCTCGCAATTCTGCCCTTTTTCTCATTCCAATTCTAACTTCTTTTCACAGAATTGTGAGATCAACTCTCAGTTATAAAGTCCATTTGTGAGGAAAAAAAGATTGTGAGTTTATATCTTACAATTCCAACTTTATAACTCGCAATTGCATGTTTATATCTCACAATTCTGACTTCTTTCTCGCAATTCTAGCTTTTTTTCTCAGTATTGCAAGATATAAACTTGCAATTGTGAGTTATTAGGTCAGAATTGCAGGATATAAACTAGCAATTGTGAAAAATAAATTTAAAAATGCGAGATATAAACTCGTAATTCTTTTTTTCTTGCAAATGCTACTTTATATCTCACATTTCTGACTTTTTCTTACAATTCTGACTTTTTTTTCTCAGATTTGCAAGATATAAATTCGCGATTGTGAGTTATAAAGTCAGAACTGTGGGATATAAATGAGCAATTTCAAAAAATTAAGTAATAATTGCGAGTTATAAAGTCCAATTGTTAGGGGGGGGAAGTCTATTTTCTTACCATTGCGAGTTTATATCTCACAATTCTGACTGTTTTTCTCACCATTCTGACATTTTTCTCAGAATTGCATAATATAATTGCAAGTTTATATCTCACATTTCTGAAAAAAGTCAGATTATAGTCAGAATTATGACTGTATCTCGCAATTCTGACATTTTTCAGATGTAAAGTCACACTTGTAAGAAAAAAAATCTGAATTACCTAGATATAGAGATACAAAGTCACAATTACCTTTTTTATTTTTTATTCAGTGGTGGAATATGAATTTCCATAGAAAAGCATCACACCTTGCTGAAAGCGTTGAGAACACAGAGACACGGCCGTGCCTGAGCGGAATAAATAGTTTGTAGTATGGCTTTGGCGTTTCATTATTGTTCCTGTTGACAAAGACCATGAGCTTGGAGCATTGTGAGAGGAACAGTGACGCTGTTTGCGAGGTCTGAGGGGGCAGGAGACAAACTGTGCCGTGATGAAGATTTGACATGTGGAGGTCCTCTTATTTCCCTTCAGAGCGAGAGGCCTGTGTATATGCCTTTGTGTATGAAGGGCACATCGGGAAAGGAAGTGAGAGGCTGAGGGAAGTATAAAAGAAAGATAAAGAGAAAGGTTGTGACTTATTGAACAGCCCGGGTCGAAATAAATGTGGAGGTCATACTGGAGAGCAACAGTGATAATGATTTCAGAGACTTTGAGCACAAAGGCCGCATTCATATAGTACGCTGACAAAGGACAACTAATGTTGATTGAATTTGTTGTTTTACAGTACAGAGGGCTTCTGACATTAGAGCTGTTTATACTGTCTTAGATATATTTTACATGACTACTGGAGCAAAGTACTATAGGTTATGTGAAAGTGACAAAGAAATGAGTAATGGAAAAATTCAGAGCAATACAAGACATGGGAAAGCTTTTTATAAAAAAGCTAATATAATTGTGACGGTTGCACTACTGAGTGGAGTGAGGAGCAAGGAACGGAGGGAGACGTGGAGTACATCAATCCAGAGAATTTTAATATATCAAGGAAACACGGAAAACTCACGTAGCACATGTAGACATGAACAATACTGGACGCTAAACTAAAAACAGGGAACACTATTTTAACACATGACAAGACAAGGGGATGACTAGACACCTGGGATCAATGGAAATGAACGAGGAAAACCTGGAATTAAATTAACATAATCAGGACAGGAACAGGAGACTAACCAAATATGGGCATAAACACTGGGACACAGGAAGCACATGGGGAACAAAACACAACACAAGCGTGACAGGGACAGTATATATACTGTATATATATATATACTGTATATATATAAAAAAAAAATTTTTTTTTTTTTGGGGGGGGGGAATAAATTATAGAAATTAATACTTTTATTTAGCAAGGATGCTTTAACTTGAACAAAAGGCATTTGATGATAAAGACTAATAATGTTACAAAAGATTTCTATTTCAGATAAATGCTGTTCTTCTGAACTTTCTATTAAAATAATAATACATGTTTTTTTGAGCAGCAAATCAGCATATTAGAATGATTTCTGAAGATCATGTGACACTGAAGACTGGAGGCCATGGCGGAGCAGGCAGTTCAGGAGGCCATGGCAGAGCAGGGAACTCAGGGGCCCATGGCGGAGTATGGAGCTCGGGAAGCCATGGCGGAGCTGCCTCCGAGGCTGCGGCCCCATCCCCTACCCCGGCCTCTACGGTCTTACTACCCCCCCAAAAAAAATACTTGGGGACGCTTACGGGCTCCAAGGCCCTCTCAAGGCCAAAACCAGGGACTGGAGCCCTCCCTGGGCTTAACTGGGGATCTGGAGCCCTCCC
>NW_015548182.1:15117-15225 GCF_001515605.1 Sinocyclocheilus anshuiensis | reverse complement strand
ACTCAGGGGCCTCAGGGGCCCATGGCGGAGTATGGAGCTCGGGAAGCCATGGCGGAGCTGCCTCCGAGGCATCCCCTACCTCCCCTACCCCGGCCTCTACGGTCTTAC
>NW_015548182.1:14060-14811 GCF_001515605.1 Sinocyclocheilus anshuiensis | reverse complement strand
TGAGGCTGGAGCCGACACTGGAGCGAGCTCTGGGGCTGGAGCCGACACTGGAGCAAGCTCTGGGGCTAGGATGAAGGCAGAGAACAGTCCTTCTCTCCTCATCCTCCTCCTTTGGTTACGGGGGAACTGGGCAGCCGGCGGGCTTGTCGTTGCGGTGACCGGCAGGCTTGCGTCAATGGCGGCCGGCGGGCTTGACAACGGCGTGGCCGGCAGGCCTATCTTCCGGTGGGCTTGAGTGAGCCTTTAGCCTGGAGGATGCCGCGGCTCACACCGGAGGATTCCTTACCTCCAGCTTAGTCCCGTGGTGTCTGGGAGGTCCACGGGGCGATGGTAATTGGCCCCGTGCCAGAACAGCGAGTTGAGGGTGGAGTCATCCAAGGCCGTAGCTGTGGCGAGCCTGCAGAACTCCCAGGAATACTCAACGAAGAGGGGATCCAGACGAGCTAGGGCGGTGAACCGAGCGGCAACTTCCATGCCGCGGAGGAAAACAAGGAAACAAAACTTTTCAAAAAAACTAAAAAATTAAAACGGGGAGAAGGGGTGCCGCTTACTACTTGTTTTGGGTCAGCTGTTCTGTCACGGTTACTCGGGGAAGGAACGAGGAGATTCAGGAGAATACATAAACTTCGATTTTAATTAAACAAAACAAAGAGCTACAACCACAGGAACGGAGGTATGACGTTTAACAGCTGACACAGACTCAGGGAAACACAGGGTTTAAATGCAAGGGCAAATGAGATAATCAATCAAA
>NW_015548182.1:0-5852 GCF_001515605.1 Sinocyclocheilus anshuiensis | reverse complement strand
GGGGTATTGTCAAGAGGAAAATGAGAAACAAGAGACCAAAAAATGCAGATGAGCTGAAGGCAAGAAACCAGAAACCTGGGCTTCCATACCACCTCAGCAGTGCCACAAACTGATCACCTCCATGCCACGGAGGCAGTAAGAGTGAGGAGCAAGGAACGGAGGGAGACGAGGAGTACATCAATCCACAGAATTTTAATATATCAAGGAACCGCGGAAAACTCACGTAGCACATGTAGACATGAACAATACCTAAACTACTTCAGTCTGTGTGCATTGAATTTATTTAATACACAAGTTTCACAATTTGAGTTGAATTACTGAAATAAATGAACTTTTCCACGACATTCTAATTCATTGAGATGCACCTGTAGTTATTATTATTATTATTAGTTAACAATTATAGAACTGGTATGAATATGACTTCAGAAGGCTTCTGATATACCAAATGTAGTTGTATACTGTGTTTTTTACAGCTCAAAACTTCCTTTACTGTGAAATAAACAAATAAATATTTGACATTAAATGATTTTATGTTTATTTAGGTTTTGCAAAGAGCTGTTAATGAATGATGGGGCAGTTAAAACTATATTGGAAAACAAAAATGAAAACAAAACAAAAAATATTGAGAGGAGAAAATATTTTGTTTTTGGTGCAAAAAAAAAGGCTACTTCAACTTACCTCAACTTAAGCTTATTTATTTCAGTTAGTTTCCAAAGCAATATTTGTAATTTTTGTCTTCTAATATTTATATTTTGTTCCATTTTAGCTTTATTTCAGGTACTGAATACTTTATTTCATAGAACTATCAAATTTTTAATAGTTTAATTTAGTTTAGATTTTGTGATTTTGTTTTAATTAACAATAACAACATTGTATGAAGCTATAATATGACTTCTGAAGATATATACGCTGAAAAAAATGGTGGTGAAACAATTTTCACTCAGAAATCGCTAGTAAATTTCATAAATAATTACAAAAATGGCAAGTAACACATTAAAGGAAAAAGAAAGAAAAGAAATGCATGAATGAATATAAAAATAATGGGGGCAGTGAAAACTATATTGAAAAAAATAAAATAAAATGTTTAATTCTAACTGTCAAATTTGGGGATTGATAATGCTGTTTATTATAAAATCCCTTGAACAGAATTTGCGATAGAACTAGTGTGTAATGATTGGTTTCAGGATATTGGATGGTGTGGTGGGAATAGTGGAGAGCAAAGCAGTGTTTAAATCTGCTAAACACAGTAGACAATTAGGCTTAAATGCTGCCATTATCTGTATGGCCCAGCTGTCTTTGCAGAATGATTTCTGGTGGTATCAGATGGTTTTGGATGAGTAATCAGAGATCATGCTGTTTGGTGTCAGCTCCAACACAAGAGAATTACTGAACTGCCTAACACGCTGCTGGACGATTTCACTGCAATGGGAAAGAAAACTCGATAGCTTATTCTGATAAATAGCAACATTTAACTTTTTATTGATCATTGATGTTTTTTATAAAAGTGCTGTTACCGCTTTAGTGCTGTTTTACAGATTAGGTGCGGTTTTACAGATTGCATGATGCATGGCCTCGATCACTTTATTTGAGGACAGATGCTCGTCTGAGCACAATGAAAAAATCTGCGCAAAAAACAAACAAACCTGTAGTAATAAGGTTATCAGTACATGCAGGCACTTTGCTTGTTTGTTTGCTGCTTTTCTCCGTGTATGAAATCTTAATTAGGTGATTCAGAAAGGGTTTTATTAGATTATGGGAGCAAAAGCAACATCTTATTTGTGTTGTGCGGATGTGTTATGGCCCTGAGTGTTGCATTTACTTGTTAATAGTGAACACAGCATGCATCCTGACATCCTCCTTGCCTGGACGCCATTATTCTTTCTGTACAAATGAGACAATTTTGTTATCTCCTGAGAGGTTAAATCTCTATCTCGAGGGATGTGCTCTTTCTGATTCTGACTGTTATAATGAGCAGAATATCGTCAAAAGTGTTTTTTTCTGAAAGTATCCTCTAGGTGAGCGATTATTCACTGTTCTGAATGTTGTGCATTTGTCAGTCCCATTTTATTCCAAATTTTCCCGAAGACCACATGCAACATCGGCATGAAAGCTTTTTGCTGTAGAATTTATCCCATTATGATTTACAGTCATGCAAATGACATTGCAATATACAAAAAGCACTGAATCACTAAACTGGTTTATATTTTTTTCTTTCAGGCTTTTAGCTTCATTTAAGCCTCATTTTGGACATTTTCGCAGGACTTGTGCATAAATAAGATTTGATGTTTAGCTTTGCTCAGTGCATTAACAGATCAGCGCCATCAGTCACAATTGCTTGCCCTTTTAAAACATAATGGCTACTGTATGTACTGTAGACAATAATGCAGTTTTATATAGACAAGTGTTAAACTATGAGAGGATCTGTCACACAATAATTTAATACATTACTTTTGTAGCGTCTGGACCAATCAGTGTAGTTAATAAAGCCTTACTTGTATCACACTTGACGTTGTTCATTGTTTGCTCATAACTGGAGTCCCTTAATCATGCCGATTTATGCTACAGGCTCTCTGTAGAACTGTACAGTAAGAAAGTTATTTACCTTCACCAGGAAATTAACGTTCTTAGAATTGACAGACAGTTGACCCTGAGAGGTCAAGTAAATATCTACAGCGGATCTAAATATTTATAATTAATTATAACTAGTTATGATTAATTATTCATATTTCCCCATGCATGAGCTGATTCGCAACACTGTTATAGTACATTGTACTGTCACTTCATTCTTTTATCAAAGCAGTGAATGAAAATTCTGGTATTATTTACTCACTTTAATGTTGTTTGCCATTTGTTGTAATTTTAATCTTCTATAAAGATTACAATCAAAGTGCGCACATCCAGCAGGCCAAAAGCTCAATGTGGGTGCTCAACCACAAACAATGTCAGACAGGAAGATCAAAGTTGGCACACCATAGCTCCAAAAGTAGAAAAATATTTAGTTCATTAAATAATAATTAAGTAATATTTTTCTACTTTTAGAGCTGTGGTGTGCCAACTTGGACTATTTTTTCTATAACAGTAGAAATTCTGAAGAACCATACACAGCTCTTTTACATACAATGACCATTCAATGTGTCCAAATCCTCCTCAAGAAAACAGGAAATGTGATAAAACTGTCATAAAGTCCAAAGGGTAAGTAATTATTTTAAATATATAGAAATCATTATTTTTAATATTTACATGTTTATTTGGTTATACCACAAGTCATTAAATAAAACTCATTTTATTATATTGTTTATTTATTTTATTTTTTAGTTTGTTTTTTTGTTTTCCAGAATATTATTATAACCAAGGATAAACCTTCTTAAAACATTAAAAAATCTGGATGTTTGGAACTTAAACAGAACACTCAGAAATAGTGTTTTCATAACTTCATTAGAAAGTTAGGAGAACATTCTTAAGACATTATTTCCAGCTAGGATGTATCAACAGTAACTTCATAAACTTTATTAAACACAGCAGAGTTTTAGGTTGAATCATTTGCATTTTTTTAAATAGTTTTTAAATTATTTTATTTTGAGTTAATTTCTTCAGAATGTTGATATAAAACAAAAAAAAAACATTAAAACATTTTTTTTTTTATCTGGATTTTTGGAACTTCGAACAATCAGAAATAACATTTTAATAACTTTATGAGAACATTAGAAAAACATTCTTAAAACATTATTGTTAGCTGGGATGTCTCTTGCATCTTCATAAACCATTGCTGTTCAGTGCTCCCTCCCACAAAAAGATTGGAAAAAATTGAATTATGCAATCTAATTATGTAAATGCACTCCGACTTTTTTTTAATGAGGCCAGTATTAGTCTGTATCCTTTATCAGATGTCTAGCCCACAGCCTAATGTTGGGACAGTCCTGTTCACATCCTGTTAGGAGTGTCTGCAATAATTGGTTCCCTTATATAAGAGAAACCTGTGGGAGACGGGATTCGGTTTGTCAGATGTGTAGAACAAACAAACAGCAGAGCCCGGCACGGTGCAGAAATAGCTGGCAACAAGCTCTCCCCGAGGAGCTTTCAGCACTGCCACCAGGAACAGCAGAGACGAGATGAAAGCTTGAAGAGATCACGGTTCAACATCAGAATGTGTTGATGGAGCGCAGTGGGTGGGGATTCAGCCTCTCATGCATTGTACACTGTTGAGGGGGTTAATAGATGTCAGTTTCCAAAAGAATGGCCTCTCTTTTTGGGAATGGCTTAGAAGAGCTGCAGAGACAAAAATGCCCTTCTTACTGAAGCTCTTTAAAGGTACAAAACAGAAACGAAACGGCGGTCCTGCTCAAGAGTCAGATGTGCACACTTCCTCTCTTTTGATGGTGGCTTCGCAGAGTCAACAAACTCTGTAAAAACTTAAGTTCTGTCTGTCTGTCCGTCCGTCCGTCCGTCCGTCCGTCGTTATATTTGTCTGTCCGTCCGTCGTTATATTTGTCTGTTTGTTGTTCTCTGTCTGTCTGTCTGTCTGTCTATCCAGCGTCCGTCCATCCGTCGTTATATTTGTCTGTTTGTTGTTCTCTGTCTGTCTGTCTATCCATCCGTCCGTCCGTCTGTCCGTCGTTATATTTGTCTGTTTGTTGTTCTCTGTCTGTCCATCCGTCCGTCCGTCCGTCGTTATATATTTGTCTGTCCGTCCGTCCGTCGTTATATTTGTCTGTTTGTTGTTCTCTGTCTGTCCATCCGTCCGTCCGTCCGTCGTTATATATTTGTCTGTCCGTCCGTCCGTCGTTATATTTGTCTGTTTGTTGTTCTCTGTCTGTCCATCCGTCCGTCCGTCCGTCGTTATATATTTGTCTGTCCGTCCGTCCGTCGTTATATTTGTCTGTTTGTTGTTCTCTGTCTGTCCATCCGTCCGTCCGTCCGTCGTTATATATTTGTCTGTCCGTCCGTCCGTCGTTATATTTGTCTGTTTGTTGTTCTCTGTCTGTCCGTCCGTCCGTCCGTCCATCATTATATTCGTCCGTCTGTCCGTCGTCTATCTATCTATCTATCTATCTATCTATCTATCTGTCCAGTCCGTCGTTATATTTGTCTGTTTGTTGTTCTCTGTCTGTCCGTCCGTCCGTCCGTCCATCATTATATTTGTCCGTCCGTCCGTCGTTATATTTGTCTGTTCGTTGTTCTCTGTCTGTCCATCCGTCCGTCTGTCCGTCGTTATATTTGTCTGTTTGTTGTTCTCTGTCTGTCCGTCCGTCCGTCGTTATATTTGTCTGTTCGTTGTTCTCTGTCTGTCCATCCGTCCGTCATTATATTTGTCTGTCCGTCCGTCCGTCGTTATATTTGTCTGTCCGTCCGTCCGTATAGTAACCACCTAGCAACGTCTGAACATCTACTCAAAAACAATCATCAGCTGCCTAGCAACCACTAACAGAACAACTGTCTATATCACTCTTATGGTAACTTGTCATAATTTGTATGACTTTGTATCATATCAGTGTTTGACTTTTCCTTTACGTTTAGGTTTTGTGCTTTCTTCTAATTCACCATCTTGTACAAATTCATATGACTTCTCGTGTCTATTTCTGTATCTAGCAAAAACTTGGAAAATGCCTTTAAGACTTAAACGTTCAGACAAGATTTTGTCAAGCCAGCATTCAAGGTTACTCTGGATGAACTTTCCCATTCTATTTACTTTAGTATTATTACTGTTAGCTCATAGTGTCTATTCCTATTTATGGTGAAATATTAAAGGAGTCATATGATGTTGCTAAAAAGAACATTATTTTGTGTATATGGTGCAATGAAATGTGTTCATGCGGTTTAAGGTTAAAAAAAACACATTTTCCACATACTGTACA
>NW_015548181.1:111230-114315 GCF_001515605.1 Sinocyclocheilus anshuiensis | reverse complement strand
CTCCATTTCGCAAACAGTTGAGTGCACAAGCCTTTAAAGTATACACCTTTGTCAGTCTGTGATGGCCGATACCGATGCCGATTCTGATGCTTCAAGCTTTATATAGACCGTTTCATCGGGCGAACGCGCCTGGCCCGAAGTTAACTTCCGGCCTGTGTTTGTTGATCAGTCTGGCTATAGCGCCGGCTAGAAACGCAGTTAAAGTTAAGGTGATGAGTAGACTGAAGTTGGGCTCAGGTGGTTGTGCTGTGGGATGTGTCATACTATTTTATAGCATTATATACAGTGATAAAGGCTATGTCGATTAGCATTGCATTATAAATATAATTTATCCTTATAAAAATACCCAAGATTGCTTTAAGAACACAGACGCCATATATTTTGTGCTATCGCATGTTTATTGTCTTCAGGTTTCCTCGGGCAATTACTTCTGCGATGCATGTGTGGAGTTTCTGCACGAGGGCGCCCTCTGGCTTCCAGTGTGAATTAAACACTCATTACATTACGTGTGTACTCAGTAATGCTCACAACACCCAATTTTGGGTAAAAATAGGAAAGATAATACTTTTCTCTAAAGAAACAAGATTCTCTAAATTATCGTCATTGATATCGTTATCGCAATAAACATCAGAAATTATCGTAATATATTTTAAAGCCCATATCACCCATCCCTAACGTTTAAAAATCTAAATGAGGTGCAGGTGTTTTTATATCACTGTATTTCTGAAGGAAGACTATCTTTAGAAAATTTTGGATGTCATTTTCATTTCATCTGGCATGTTGCCTGATAAAGCAGCGTTTGTGAGCTCAGCGCTGCATTGTGTACAGCCGTTACTGGGGAAACCTCTGTTTCTCCCGCTTTAAAGCACCTCCTGCTGGCAGAGAATTGCATTTTCAGTAAGTCCGTCTGATTTACGCAGCAAACATATTTAGCTTTTCCTATATCCACGGGTGCTGTGGATAATCCATGGGTTGGGTAATAAAAAGTGCATTCTGATTATTTGCGGGTGGGTCGCGGGTGGATGAAATAAATCATAAATGATGCAAATAATAACTACATTTTTTTTTAATAATTTTTTTTTCATGAGGCAGACAATTTCATGTATGTGTGTGTATGTTCATTTGCCTGATCGGGAAGTTGCAGTGACAGAAACGGTGACATTCCAGATAACGTTTGAAAGGAGTAAAGCCTGTGTTAATGCTACTGAGTAGGCTAATATGGCCAAAGAAGATATTTTGTTTTATAAATAAATGTTCATTTTAAAGCAGCCCACGATCAGCGTTTTATGTTACCGTTATACCTTACGGCTCCAACGAGGTTTTGTTCCGTCCTCCACACTGTGACAACTCACAAAAGACTATTTTTAGCCAAGCAGCGTGGAGAGCCGCTTCAGAAATGTGCTGCGGCTGGCCGGTATAAACACAAGCATTAGAGCGGCCGCGATCAGCGCCGGTGTTGTGCCGAATTCTGCACCCCTGCCAGATTATGCACCCCCTCTTTGAAGTCGCTACCTGATTGCCTAATCCCAACCTCACCCCTAATCCTAACCCCACACCTACTACTAAACCTACCAATTGATGGTTTTCACAAGACGTCACTCCCGTAAAGGAACACCCACCTGGAGGGCAGAATGAGCCTTTTCTCCACTGACCGCCATTCATTTGTACCAGGTTTGTACTAAGTACTAATGTACTAAAACAGTGATATTAATAGTAGAGCCCGACCGATATATCGTTTTGCCGATATTATCGGCCGATATGAGCCTGTCGCCGATATATCGGCATCGGCGAATATGCCGCCGATATTAAATTTTTTTTACAGAACATATAATGCAAATAAAATGCTTGAAATGGTGTAATTAGTTTGTCCATTGTTTGCTACTGGCGACCTGGATGAAATGCTTTAAAGCTCACCACATTTGAGTGATCATTGCAAAAAATGTGTTTATGTATATATATTCTGTTTATGTATATACTGTATTTTATATATAGTACCAGTCAAATGTTTGGACACACGAATGGGAAAGTGTCCAAACTTTTGACTGGTACTGTACTATAATATACACAAAGAATATTGGCCGATATATCGGTATCGGCCTTTTTTTTTTATTCCCTAATATCGGTATCGGCCCCAAAAAACCCATATCGGTCGGGCTCTAATTAATAGACCAAATTCAGTGTAAACATCATTGATGATACATATTATTATTATATACAGGCGAACAGATTCAGCCCTGAATATGAACGAAACGCACTAAATTTAAGTTAAGCATTTTAGGGCCGTTTTACATGGGACGCGGCAAGCGGCTGCCACTTTCTCTCCTAGTGGAGGCGTTCTGTGCAGTCGAGGCATTGCTCGCGTCTTGGTCACGAGGCAGACGTATATATCAGGGGTGTTTCCTCCGAGGAGGCAAGGGAGGCAGTGTCTCCTCTCCTCAAAAGTGGATGAGAAAATAATCGATATTACAAAAATAAAACAACGCAAATATGACATTAAAAGTCTAAAAGTCTCTAGTTTTTATAAAGTAACACTGTCCAACAGCGATACCCGCAGGTAAAGTTAGAGTGGAGGCTTGCCTCCCTTCGGTCCATAGACTTTCTACATAGACCCTAAAGCATGCCATGACTTTTCTGGAGGCTCATTGAGATGAATGGGGGAAAGTCACGTCTCTCACAATGCAGGGCATTGCAGGCAATGCAGGGTTTCTGCAGGATTTTTAAGCTCAAATTTAAGACCTTTTTAAGACCTGCACAAATAAAATTAATACCATAGGAGCAGGTCAGGGCAATGTTTATAGAACCATATTAAACTGTAAAATTACTGTAGAAAGCATAACTTACAGTTCAGATACAAGTTTTCACAAAAACAAAGTTTTATAATATGATAAACTTTACATTTCAGCCTTTAAACCATTTTTAAGAAAACAGATGAGTCAAAAGTATTCATTGTTATATTAATTTAATGAATTATTCAAATAATTATTATGCTGAAGGTGAGGTGCAACTCATATTTCTTCATTAAATAACTCTTAAAGTAATTTGAAAACCTTCTGTGGGACATAATTTCACAAACACAAAAAGTTAA
>NW_015548181.1:105292-110298 GCF_001515605.1 Sinocyclocheilus anshuiensis | reverse complement strand
CAAAGTTTTATAATATGATAAACTTTACATTTCAGCCTTTAAACCATTTTTAAGAAAACAGATGAGTCAAAAGTATTCATTGTTATATTAATTTAATGAATTATTCAAATAATTATTATGCTGAAGGTGAGGTGCAACTCATATTTCTTCATTAAATAACTCTTAAAGTAATTTGAAAACCTTCTGTGGGACATAATTTCACAAACACAAAAAGTTAATCTCTTTCCCTCTCAAAATGCGCAAATGGCTTCAAATCACATCGCTTATGCACTATAAGCGAGCTGCACGCTCACACAGTTGACACAGGAATTGTCACTTGCACAATCGCGGCAGTGTTGCATCATCACTAAAGTTTATAAATTGCATTTATATTTAATTCTTGCCAGTGTTTAACCATCCAGTGCTCACGCGCTCTCCTGGAGACCGTGCGCTCATGCACATTCGCAGCGCACACACATAATGCCAGGTTCACATTACTCCGTATGCAGTGCGGTGCGTATTTTTTTCTGCGCTCATGTTAACAGATTAAAGCGTTCACAATGCACACAGTTGCGGTGCGGCAGTGGGTTCCAGGAGCGGTGCGTCTGCAGTGCAGAGATCGTTTCCGCACCGAGTCTGTTTTTGCTGCACTGCAAGTGCTGAATTAAAGTAACAGCGCATTGATTGTGGTAAATATGAGAACGAAAATGTAGTAATTACACCATAAATGCATATAATTAAAGTCTACTGTGTTTCACAGTAACACACATAGCTTGTTGGCTAGTTTTAAAGGAAAAAAGCACTTTTAGATAAACAAGGCAATAATAGATGGCACTCGTGGAGGTAATAAAGATTTAAAAGCAAAAGGAAAGGCAGTAGAGCTGACTGGTTGTCTGGTAAGTTTTAATTTAGAATGTTTGTGATAACGTAAGAAAAGTATTTTAAATGTTTTGCCACTTGCTTGAGCAACTTTTTGTGCTGTGTGTAAGCTATTGTGAAAAAATGTGCTGCATGATCGAACATTTAGGTGAGATAAATATATATTTTTGAAAAATGGCTAAAAAATGTCTCTCTCACAAGAGTCACTTATAAGAATTCCCCCCATTTTCAAAAATGAAATTCAGGCCCGGAATAAATATCTAAAATTCCTGATTGCAGTATTACTATAAATAATTCTACATGATAAAAATAAAGCTTTAAAAGGATCGATATCGGTGATCGTATCGGCAGATACTGCTTTCTGTGATCGGCCTCAAAAATCCTGATTGGAGCACCCCTAATTTTTTCTAAAAGAGTGCACCATCTTTTGAGTCAAATTCTTGCATTTGGGCTGTTACTAGGGCTGTGCGATTAATCGAAATCGAATCGAAATCTCGATTTGAGACGTTGCGATTTCCTAATCGCAAAGCCTGCGATATGGACGCGATATTACTCTGTTCCAGAGCATATGCACGACTGCCAGCCTTGAGTTGCAGTCTTACTAACCAATAGAGTGAGCGCACCTCCGTTCTCCCCAATCAGCACTGCTCTAGCCAACTGCATAAACACCCACCATTTAAATAAAAAAAATAAAAAAAACTGAAAGCGGGAGAGAGACAGAGTGGGATTATGGCGTCATGTGCCCTATTCCCAATTCAGAAAAGCGCACACACAGCCTGTGTCTGTGAATGCTTCTCATACTCGCTCCTCTCCGCCCCACGTGGTGCGAATCCCGCGTCACGGACAAGCCGTTCACGCTTGTCGCACTCACGCAGCCTATCTTGTAATGCTCGTTTATACTCGCACCCGGCTCCGCACCGCAAGAAACGTCCGAATAAACGAAATCCGGTAGAAGATTGTGTGGTGTGTTCTGCCGAATGTTCAGCAGCTCATCCCTGGTAAAACTGATCGTGGTAAAACTGATCAATCGCAATATCTGTCAAAAAAAATCGCAATTTGATATTTTCCCCCAAATCGCACAGCCCTAGCTGTTACCAAGCAAATGAAATCAGTATCAACAAAATTTATCTGTGCAATGCAGAGGAAACACAGAAGCGGCATTAGAAGTGTCATCTAGATGCATTTACACACTGTTTAATGCAGCTCAGAGGGACATGAATGCATTTAACCTGCAGTTACAAATGCATAAATAACTGCCAGTAGGTGGCAGCAAGTCACTGTTAATAAGTGAGTCATTGCGACTGAACCAAATCATTTAAACGGTTGATTCATTCAGTAACGAAACACTGTCCTGTTGCTCAGAGACGCAAAACAACACTGTGGCTGTGTTTGGAATGATTTTTGTTGGAGAAATAGAGCAAAAACAGACAATATCGTGTCTAAAACGTAAGTCTCTTAATATTAACTTCTTGTTTATTGAACTGTTGTATAAAATCAGTATCACATTTGTAATCATGCTGACTTTTGGAGAAAAAAACGGCAATCTTCGTGTGATATTAACTATATGAAATGATATAAATATATACATTTTCTGCCCCATATCTTCAATTACATATTTCTAAATGCATTAATAGACTGATTCATGCAGTGAAAGAACGCACTATAAATGCACACACACACTAGTCTAACCTGCTAGGTGTTTTGTTTGCTTTTCGCGACATACTAGATAATATCAAATCGCACATCCTTAAAACAACAATTACGATATTATCGCAGACCTTGCATATCGCACACCCCTATTCGATTTTTATAATGCATTGTCTTCTTATCTATCCACCAGTTCACATTTAAAGCGTGTTTGCAGGGTAAAAACATGGGTCGATTTTGCATTGGTCTGAACTCTGAACAAAACAACAGTTTTATTGAAAATGCTCATTCATTCTCTGACAGCAGGTGGAGCGTTTGGTAGAAATATAACTGTTTCCCCGGTAATGTCAGAACACAAAGCAGCGCAGCACTGGACTTTGAACGTGTAGTGCTCATGTTTATTTCATGAAATCATAACATTAGCCTTTTGAAGTTTAATCGTCACATTCAGCCATATCGCAATTCTGGTCTTTCCGTCCCCAAATTTAAGACCTCTTGAAATCATAATTAAGACTTTCTTGTACAATTTAAGACTTTTTAAGGCCTTAAATTTGATACAACTAAATTTAAGACTTAAGACTTTAAGACCCGCGGAAACCCTGCAATGCCTCCGTCGCGCTATAATTGGATATGAGCAGTTATGATTGGATGTTGTGATTGGTTCATGTGATAAATCCCGCCTCTTGTTTTCGTGCGAGCTCTCGGCCTGAATGAAGAAAATTATGGCGTTATTGACTAATTATAAAGTTAGTAAACAACTCTCCTGCTTAGATATCACTGCTTTGTGTCTAGTGGTTCAATGGATCACAAATCTCACGGTTCGGATCACATTATGGTTTTTGACCCACGGATCGGATCATTTTTCGGATCAGCAAGAAAATAAAAATATTTCAATTTAACTTGCTTTCCATTTATTACTTAAAGCGAAGTACTTCTTTGATACCACAGCAAATACTACTAGATTAACTAAGAAAGTTTAAACATGATTAAAGAGACAAGAGAACAGCCAGTAAAAATAAGAACAAATACACAAATTACAAGCATAGATAAATACAACAGAATGTTACAAATAAAATACGGTAAAATATAGATTTTTATCACAGCTGTTTTGTTGTTTGATGATCATTAATGACAGCAGCAGTATTTACAGGTCGCTGTCCCTTTAAGACCCGATGCACGGATCCTCCATAATGATCACATCCGATTTCTTTCTCAGCTGTTTTCATTCACTTGAGACATAACTGACTGCGTTTATCTGAATGATTGTTGAGATGGGTATTTTGTCATAATTTTGTGTGTATGTGTCTGTTCAGAGGATTCAGCAGAGGATTCAGTTCGGTGTTCGGGCACCATCTGAAACGCATATGTACGCTTCATGTGTGTGCGGCTGTGCACGTAGAGAACAGCACGCGAGTAACGAATCGAGTTCCCTTTCGCCTTTTCTCTCTGGAACGGTTTAAAATTCGCTGTGTAAATACGCTGTGCAAATATGTGTAAAACTGTAAATACGAACAAATGATAAACTTATACTCTATTATGGTTACATTTTGCAATTAATCCGCGAATCACATGCGTGCCGAACCGTGTTGCATGGTCCGTACGGATCACGGATCAACTACGATCCATAACCGCTATTTGTGTCACATCAAAATGAAACATGAAATGACTTGAAAACATGATGACTGTGTCAGTTTTTAGTGAACATTCAGCTTGATGAAATGAAAGATGTATCTTCGTGCCTGTGACAAAGTTTACTAGGCTTTTATGACGCTGACCCGAAAATAAGTTGACTTAAAAAGAACAGCTGAACATCAGTTAACAAATAAAAAACGGAGTGTCTATTTACAAGTGCAAATAGCCCGCCTTGTTGGCAGAGGCTATTTGCTAGGGATGCACCGATACCAGCCCGATACTGAGCTCCTGTACTCGTACTCGTTAAAATGCCCCGATACCAAACGCTGATACCACACAGCATGTGATAAGTGCCATATTCAGACAAAGAAACACTAACAACAGACAGCAGAATGGAGTTATTAGAGATTAAGGATGTCTACGAAGTATATGTATGCAATGAATATAAAACATTCAGTATTAATGCCTGTATAGCTGATTTGCGCCAGCTGGTAAGCAAAGCACGCTGAGTGGATTGAGCGTGCGGCGGCATAGATGCGCGAGCTTGTCGAGTGAATATCCCTTTCTCACAGACATCACTGGAAAGTGAAACTGTAGCTCCCCAGTGCCGGCAGCACTCATGCAGCCCCAGACCATGACACTCCCACCACCATGCTTGACTGCAGGCAAGACACACTTGTCTTTGTACTCCTCACCTGGTTGCCGTCACACACGCTTGACACCATCTGAACCAAATAAGTTTATCTTGGTCGCATCAGACCACAGGACATGGTTCCAGTAATCCATGTCCTTAGTCTGCTTGTCTTCAGCAAACTGTTTGCGGGCTTTCTTGTGCATCATCTTTAGAAGAGGCTTCCTTCTGGGACGAC
>NW_015548181.1:95178-105253 GCF_001515605.1 Sinocyclocheilus anshuiensis | reverse complement strand
ATATATATATATATATATATATATTATAACCATGTATGAATGAAAAAGTATGAATGCATATTTGCCATTTTAACTGAAATTAGGATTCGTGGTGGTGTTGAGACATTGTTGGTCATTCAGTTTTTCTGGGCAAAAAAAAAAAAGAAAACAGAAAAAAAACCTACCAATAATACTGATAATATAATAATACTAATTCTACTACTGATAACAATATAAAACACACTAAGATCTGATGATCTGCTGGGTTTATGAATATTAATCATGTTTTCTACATTCGCTCAAACTGATTTGCTGAAATCAGCCAACGACACTGCCGTTTGCACATTAGCTCTGCCTACTACCGAAGAAACCAGAAGTGGCTTCCACTTGTTCTTAAAGGTCCACTGAAGTGCCTTGAAACACGCAGCGTTATTCTATGTGGTGACAATTTCAACTGAAACAGGAAGACAGGGCAGAACATATCGAGCAGCCCCACCCCCATTTTAAAATAGCCAATAGTGTTTTGTTTATATCTGCTCAGGGCAGAGCCGTTGAGCTCGGTAAAGCCGCATTTGACAGCCACAGTTTAATAGATTACCCCCTAGATTCAATATGAAACTCTTACTAAAAGAAAATAGTGACCATAATCATGCTGAGGCTGTGTTTAATATTTGCCGACTCGTGCATATGATCTGCTCCATGCGATCACGTCTCTGGACCAGAGCCAAAGTCAGGATCAGACTGCGCACTGCCGAGTGACCGATCTCAGCCGCAACTTCAGCATCTTATTTATAGTGTATGGGGTAGGCGCTTCGGATTCTAGGGAGCATTTGATTGGTCAGAAGATTTGATGAGAAGCTGAAGTACGAGGTGACGTCAAAAAAATCGTTGATCCATTTTGGCAGAAGTGACGAACTGCAAGCTTTGAATGCTTGTATCTTCTAAATTCAAATTTTGTCACTGTTTTGGAGCACACTGCCTTATAGATAACCTTAAGACTAACATATTGATACTAACACCCAAAAAAACTTTCATTTTGATTTCACGAGGACTTTAAAGGCTAAATAATTCTAAATGAACTCCACTATTTTGATAGGACAATACAACAAAGAAAATTATTTACATGTAGCACATCAAATCTATGTGCTAGGGCTGCACTATAAATCGCATGCGATATTTAACGCGCATCTTGTCAGTAAAGCCGGTTCTGTAATCACCGGCTTTACTGACAAGATGCGCATTCAATATTTATCGTGCAGCCCTGTCTTGCTCTCCCTCTTTTTGCTTGTTTGAGAGAAACAGTGAACGCTCTCTCTCAGCTAAGTAACAACTAGTCGGGCACCTTCACACTAGAGTTTATGGTACGCCAAATACGGTGCGCATCCATTGAGATAAATTAAAATTGCGCTTTAAAGTGAAACAGTGTTCAAAATGAATGAGGGTAAGTGAAATATCTGTGTTAAACTTACACTTAGTCTCTAACTCAAACACTGGTGAGTGAATTCTAACAAATTATTAGCCAATGGCTAACGATAGACATTATTTGACTGTCTAGCATGGAAATTTACTTGCATATGCAAGTGTAGCATTGTAGACGGCTGTTTAAATACTTTTTAAAAGAAAGTTACATTTTTTTGTTAATACTGTTACAAGTTTAATGAGCAAAAGAACCATCATACTTGAAGTCTTTACAGTCGCGATCCATCCCATTCAGCAATCCCCTGGAATTTGCTTTTGAGGCATCCCCTTCATCTCCGACTTGCATCTCAGGACTTTTGTCTTCTTCAAATGGAGAAGCCTTTTCTTTTGAATCACCTTTCTCCCTGCCATCTGGATCTGCATCTGCTCCACCCTGGAATCACCATAAATCAAGTTAAACAAAGCCATCGCCGAGGCCAAATTACTTCAGGTTGTGTATGAATTATCTTAATCTAGTCTAATACCCCCCTCTACAAAATACTACGTTACCCAGTAAATATTCATCAATGGCATTTAATGTTTTAGCTATTATCACTATTGTGTGATGAAGTTTCTAAAATTCAGTTGATTTGACACAGAATGACCCTATTTTCAATCATTTCTATTCTTGACTGATCTTTTTTCAAAATTTTGGCAATATAACTTAAATAATTGATCTTGAGAGGAGACCCTAGACATACAATTTTACTCTCATATGTTGATACATAAAATCGGGAACTTGTCAGGTGATTTTTATAAATTGTTGTTTGATCACTATTTTTCAGTTGTTTAAAAGATTAAGGCAATTATCAAAGTTTGATAAAAATGTTTCATTTTCCAATAAAAGATCATACTTTTTTACATGAACCCCTTTGCAGATTTTGAGCCATACAAAGATAAAAAATAGAATAAAATACCAGCAGGCGATATGCATCTTCAGAGCTGGGTGGTAATTACGGGATTACATAATCAGATTCTAAAAATTAAGTACTTGTAATTAGATTAAATTACATTTTAAAATACTCGTAATATAAACTATTTACACAATAGCAATAAATGATTCATAATTTGCTGATTTTCCCTAATTCCTCTTTTTCACCTTTTAATGTTCCTTTCTAAAATAACCGACCACTTGTATACACTCATAAAGTCTTCCAGTTTTGTTCACATTCACACAAAGACTGGATTTACAAAAATCATTTCATGTTAAAGAAGTGTTTCAACACTGCATCAACTACTGAACACATTCATTTTATTTGAATTATCACTCTGTAGGTTCTTTAACCATGTATTTCTATGCCTTTAGAAGGCTTTTGTCTTTCAAACACATTAAAATGCACAAATTCATGAATTCACTTTTTTTTCATCTGATCCTCTTTCACCTAATGTATTTACTTAAAGTACCCCTAAGATTTTAAAATAAGATTTTATTGAGTATAACATTTGCATGTTCATGGTTCTCTGATGTAGGTTATGAGCACATGACATGCAGATAAACAAATAAAATATTTCTATTTTTTAGTAAGTGTTTTATTTTGATTGATTTTATAATGACTTATTTTAATTTCAAATTTTTATGATTTAATTGATTATTAGTTTTTTCATTAAACTCATAAACCCCTTGCAGTTCCTTCACAAACCCCAGTCTGGGAAACCTTGACATAATATAATGTTTAATGAAGTTCATGTTGCTAATAACAATGAATGGAATATATGTTCTTAATCTTTGTATCGTTATATCAATATGGTATAAGATTAGATCAAACCTAATCTGATCAATTTTTGACATGTAATTTGGAATCAGTAACAGATTACAATTTGTAAGTAATCTACCCAGCTCTGTGCATCTTTACTTTTTAAAGCCATGAAATCAAAAATGACCATATTTATTTCCTTAAAGGGAAATGACATGACATACTTTCTTCTGTGTGATTTTTATTGGCATATCTTTATATATCATATGTAAACAATGTGTCAAATCCTAAAGGATCAATAATAATGGAAATCTACAGATAGCTCTGTTTCTGACTGCTCTTGTTTGTAAACAACAGTAACCAAGGCTGTCCCACCCACCCAGGGGTGGGACCAGTTACTTATTTCTATGGGGCAAAAAGGAGAAATACCCATTCTGTTTTTTTTACATAAACCAAGAATTAAAGTGTTAGTTCACCCAAAAATGAAATTTCTGTCATAAATTACTCACCCTCATGTCGTTCCAAACCCGTAAGACCTTCGTTCATCTTCGGAACAGAAATTAAGATATTTTTGATGAAATCTGAGAGCTCTCTGACCCTCCATAGACAACAAGAATACTACCACGATCAAGGCACAGAAACGTAGCAAGGACACCGGTAAAATATTCCATATCTGACATTAGGGGTTCAACCGTAATTTTACAAAGCAGCGAGAATCCTTTTTGTGCGCAAAGAAAACAATAATAACAAATGTTTCAACAGTTCTTCTCCCCAAGTTATCGTCTTTCGCCATTTTGGAGAGTACCCCAAAACGTAATCAGCGTTACGTAATCATTGTTTACGTTCAGTAGAAAGCGCGCGTGCTGAAAGTAAACAATGCTGATTACGGTTGAGTGTGAGTAATTAATGACAGAATTTTCATTTTTGGGTGAACTAACCCTTTAAACACTCCATGTATTCTCTAGTGCAGGGGTGGCCAAAGTCGGTCCTGGAGAGCCACAGTCCTGCAGAGTTCAGCTCCAGCCCTAATCAAACACACCTGAACAAGCTAATCCAGCACTAAGGGTTACTAGAAAGCTAAAGGCAGGTGAGTTTTAATCAAGGTTGGAGCAAAACTCTGCAGGGCTGTGACTCTCCAGGGCTAATGTTGTCCACCTCTGCACTAGTGCTTCTTTCAGATTCTTTTTATTCAATTAACTTCCGCAAATTCTGTCCTGATTTTATAACACATATGCTTGAGAGAAAAAAAAAACGTGTTGTAATAAGATACCCAATGAGTGTAATAAGATAATTGACTCACATAGCCTCCGTTTCTGTAGCGACCATCCATCTTGTCTCCAGGGGAAGAACTGAGGACATACTCCACCATACTCACACCCAGACCACCCCCCTCTGAGCGAGGGGACAGTACAGAGCTTGCATCTCCGTTCCCGTTGTAGCTCTGGCCTGGTCGCCTTTGCACCATAATGGGCTGAGAAACAGAATGATCTAGACACAGCAGAGGAAAATAATACTGCTATGACAAAAACAAACCAGAAGACAAATAAAATATTTAAACATGCATTAAGAAAATCAAGCTAATGCGACTATAATGGAGATGTATGCAATATGGAATTTCTAGAATGATAACTACAAGTAACAATCAACAACTTTTCGCAGCTGATGCTGATAATTTTATATCTTTCAATGTATTCTTTATTTTATTCTATTTACTCTTTATACTGGAGCTGCTATCTATTTAGCTATAGTCAACTGGACCGATTCTTAAATCATGTTTTAATGGGTGACAAAAATTAGAAAGGTTTTGTTTCAATTTATGAGATAAAGTAATCAATTGCAAAACATTGATCACAGCAGGTGACCGTGATTAAAACAAGCACAAACAATGCAACAAATCCTGAAATATGTACATCTATTGAATATCTACCACACATGCTCCATGGCTGAATCAGATTTGTTCATAATTCATGAATGCAACATTGACAGTGTTACTGAACTGAAGTGAGTCAACATTGAATTCACTCAAAGGGTTACTCCACACTAAAATGAAAATTTTGTCATTAATCCCTTACCCCCATGTCGTTCCAAACCCGTAAAAGCTTCGTTTGTCCTTCGGAACACAATTTAAGATATTTTGGATGAAAACCGGGAGGCTTGCGACTGACTGTCCCATTGAGTGCAAGTATATAACACTGTCAAGGCCCAGAAAAGTATGAAAGACATCGTCAAAATAGTCCATCTGCCATCAATGGTTCAATCTGAATTTTATGAAGCGACGAGAATATTTTTTGTATGCAAAGAAAACAAAAATAATGGCTTTATTCAACAATTCGTCTCCTCCGCGTCACCGTAGCGCCATTTTGGAGAGTATCCACTGAACGCAAACTGCGTATGCTGTTCTGTGTCAGCCGCACCACACGGAGGAGACGAATTGCTGAATAAAGTAATTATTTTTGTACAAATAGTATTCTTGTCACTTCATAAAATTCAGATTGAACCACTGATGGCAGATGGACTATTTTGACGATGTTTTTCATACTTTTCTGGGCCTTGACAGTGTTATTTACTTGGCAGTCAATGGGACAGTCACAAGCCTCCCGGTTTTCATCCAAAATATCTTAAAATTGTGTTCCGAAGACGAACAAAACTTTTACGGGTTTGGAACGACATGGGGGTAAGTAATTAATGACAAAATTTTCATTTTGGGGTGGAGTAACCCTTTAAGCAAAATAACGAAACTTCAGCGATAGGCTGCTCTACTGTAGTAAGACTGTACTAAACTTTCATAATGAATTAACTTTACACAGTTATTAAACTGAACCAACACTGAAGAGCTAAACAACAAAACTATTGTCATTGGACCTAAATTTTAGTAGCAAGTACCTATAAAGTACCAGTAAAATTCTACTTTTCTAGATACCAACTTTGGTACCACAGCAAAAACTACTATAACATTTTTTTAACTATTTAAAAATGAAAATATTAAAATTAGTAAATTATTAATATATAATATAATTTTATTATTATAAATAATGGTTAAACATTAACATGCAGCCTTCAAATGATGTTAAATAATGTAAACATCACATTAAAAATATCAAATTAAAGTAATAATAATTCATTATATTTATATAGCGCTTTTCTAAGAACTCAAAGCGCTTTACATTGTGAGGGGGATCTCCTCATCTACCACCAGTGTGCAGCATCCACCTGGATTATGCGACGGCAGTCATAGTGCGCCAGAACACCCACCTCACACCAGCTTATAGGTGGAGAGGAGACAGCAAAGTAATAAAATAAATAAACTAGTGGTGTCAAAATTAGCGCGTTAACGCAGGCGATTAATTTTTTCAGTTTAACGCGTTAAAAATATTTAACGCAATTAACGCAGGGGGCGGGGCTAGGGTTGGCCACCCCACTCACAACTGCTGCTTCTGTCACTTTATCTCTTGACAAGAAGTGCATTTATTTACGGAAGTTCTAAGCAGCCATGCATTATTATAATTTTTTTCTTTCTTGTTTTCTCGTGATCACGGCTACATTTTCTTGTGATCTCGACACAACAAATTGTTTTCTCATGATCACAACTTAATTTTCTCGTGATCTCGACATAACAAAAGTTGTTTTCTCTTGATCACGACTTCATTTTCTCGAGATCTCGACATAGTAAAAGTTGTTTTCTCGTTATCACGACTTAAAGGGTTAGTTCACCCAAAAATGAAAATTAGCCAACAAATTACTCACCCTCAAGTCATCCTAGGTGTATATGACTTTCTTCTTTCAGACGAATCCAGTCGGAGTTATATAGTAACGATCGCAACCTTGACGGGGACATTATTAACCTGGTTTTATGCGTTAATTGAGAGTATTTTTGAAAAACCAAACGCAGTATACACATTATTAGTAATTAATTATATGTACAGACAAGCAAATGAGCCCATAATAAGAATGCAATGCATTTAATTCCACGTTAATCGTTTTCTTCCCATAGAATAACTACTGTACGGACAACACTTAACGTGGCTTAATGCGTTAAGGCAGTGTTTTTAAAAGACCAAACTCAGTAAACACATCATTAATAAAGCATTCTCTGTACAGACAAGCAAATGAGCCCATAATAAGAACGCAATGCGTTTAACGCGTTAAACGTTTTAACCATAGAAAACCGTTATAAGAAAAACGCACTGCGTCTGCATCCTGGACTCATCTTCTTGTCTGTACATAGCCTAGTATAATTTACTAATAATGTGTTTAATGAGTTTGGTCTTTTAAAAACACTCTCTAAACGCATTAAGCAACGTTAAGCGTTTTACAATGCCCCCTTTGAGGCACAAATGATCGACAGATAATATGCCTACTGTATCTTGTATTTCAGCAAATGTTGCTTCTCTTAGAAATAATGTGATTTTGTCCAGAGTTGGGCTACGCTACACATTTTATTTGTGTAATTAACATTAAATGGTCTAACAACAAATTGCATTCACCGCAAGCGCAGGCGGAGCGCCTTCAGAAGAATGCAGAGAAGCCTGTTCTAAAAATCTTAAGCTGCTTGGATTCAACTCACTTTATTTTCCTCAAACGAATGAAATAAGCTTAGGCTATATATAATAATACATTATAATAATTTGTTTGTGATTTTTATTAATCATGTAGGATAGGCTGTGATATCATGTGAGTTACAAGCTTGAGATGCTATAATGTGTGTGCGGTTTACAAAGAAATGTAGAAAATATAAAAGATTAGGCCAAAACACTGTATAACATCATTGAACTAAATTATACACATATGTAAATCAAATTTCTTATTAATATACATTTATTAACGATAAAGATTAAAAATAAGAAAGATGCACATTCCAAGCCTACGTCGTTGTAAATGAGAAACTGCGATGAGTCATGCAGCAGTAATAACGTAAGATAACAGATACAATTTCAAGCAAAATGATCATATTTATTCAAGCATTTAACATTTATAAGTTAATTAATGTCAGTAATGAACTTCACAAATTATAGCGATCAGGAAGAAGGTCCTCTGTCCCAAACGCGTACAGTATAGTGGATATTGTATACAACTGCCCATCAATAGTTCTATATTGCCACCTGTTGGTGCAGTTGTGTAACTTAGAGATCACGAGAAAACAACTTTTGCTATGTTGAGATCACGAGAAAACAACTTTTATGTCATGTCGAGATCACGAGAAAACAAGGAGGAAAAAAATAATAATGCATGGCTGCTTAGAACTTCCGTATTTATTCAGTCGCAGAACGACTGAGAATGGGAGACATTTCAGACGCGCCCTCCACTGCACTTCATTATATTATTTCTTGAATGATAACTGAATAAATGAATATGTAATAAATGAATTAATAAATTATGTATTTTATCTTTTCCATAAATAATTCTAGATACCTTATCCGAATTGTTTAAATGTGTAGAACCCAGAAAAGCTTGTTTTTCAACAACCAGTCAAAATTTACAGCAGGGCATGCAAATTTGGTCTGTTTTTTGGCCAGACAGGAACTGCACACGGGCTGAATGTAAATATAAGTCTCTGTAAATCCACTCTCTGACAGCAGGTGGTGCTTATGGAACAGCAGAATTACAGCTGTTTCCCGTAACCTCCGTGGACAAAGCAGCATTGCGATTAAAAACACTACTTTGTTAGGTATTACATGGAGCACGGGTAAAAACAAAATTCCATTGAATCTTTTTTGAAGACAGTCAGAACCTTCCGAGGTACATTCATATAATTCATCCATTTATATATTCATTTGTGTAATTCCCTAAGCACTATTTTAAAACCTTGCATCTTCCCGCCATGTTATCTGCGTTCTGTGCACACATGAGACTGTTACTTAAAAATTTGCTTTATGCTGGATAGTATTTATTTATACTCAGTTGTTCAAATCACGGTAATCAAATATGGTTCTAACCATGGGGAATTTTATCATGATTTATCGTCAAACCGGTAATTATAAAAATTTTTTGTAAAAAACAAAAGAGGAAAACGCCTGCGGAACAAAAGAAGGCTTAAGGCAAGAAGTAGGACCCGTGTATATATCGGATCAGCTTTCCAGCGCTGGAGAGAACTCAAGGAGCGGAAGGCCTGCGATCGGACGCCGAGGTTGCTTTGTTTCTTCTTGATAGGTGAGTAACACCGTGTCTGCACTGCAACAACTAAAGTCTGTCTAGTACACTGGCGAAGCGACCGTTGAAAATCATTTGAAATTTGTGTCAATACGTCATGAATAGAACGCAGCAGCAGTTTTCTGTCGGGGATTTGTCGTGTCGTGCAGCGCCGCATCCAGTGTAGACCATAGATATGTATATATATCTATGGTGTAGACAGTATCACTGATTATAATGAGTTCCATAGTATTTTGTCGCGTCGCACCACTCGCGTCCGGTGTACACACGGTGTAACATTGGTTTTGCTGTTTCACAGAACTAATCGTTGTCTGCGTTGCGTACGTATGTGTAGAGCGGAGCTATCAAAATAGGGGCGAGACCCTTTTAGGGTAGGGGCATGTTTGTTTTGGTGATTTCAAATGTCAACATTGGCTACCAGAAATTGCTTACACCACCTTTAAATGAACGTAAACAGTGGAAAAGGAAATCGCACGTGCATCATTATATTGGATCTGTGCATTCTGTCTTAAAGGGGCAGCAGCCTATAAATACCTGCCGTGTAAGCGCCACCTGCTGTCATAGAGTGACAATTGCATATCATTCAACCAGTCTGCTGTTTTTGTTTGGTTCAGATTTTTTATGTAGTATCACAAAGCTAAAGTCAGACCATTTTGTTTTTGTTTCAAATTTCAACATTTTACAAACTAAACATGTATGCAGCATCTTTGTTTGGATCATGGTTAAAATACACAGGCAAAACCTTAGTTTACTTGCATGGAGAAATTTCTTTTTTTTGTATTATGTATTTATTTGAT
>NW_015548181.1:93608-94555 GCF_001515605.1 Sinocyclocheilus anshuiensis | reverse complement strand
GCGTGTGATCGCGAAATCGAAAGTGAAAGTAAACAGCGCAAACGCTCATTCAAAAATATTTAAATACACTGCATCCTGAGAGCAGCTCCCTGATGCGCCAAAATTATACACAATATTAGAATGTTTAAAGGAGTGGACACGAAAATTGGTCAGAGAATCAATGGTCAGAGATTCAGCGGGAGTGGGATTAAGAAAACAGCCGAATCCCAGACATTTTGGGCAATTAAGAAATCCCGGCCGGATGCATTTTTGTAGGTCCAAAAAGAGGACATGTCCAGGGAAAAGAGGACATATGGTCACCCTAATTTATAATCTATTGCTAATCGATGTATTCTTTTTAAAGTAGCATATGGAACATATTTTCTGCCTCATTCTGTGACAAGAAGCCTCATCAAAAAAAGTGTTTCTCTTTTTTCTCAATCACTAATAAAACGTTTTTATCATTAGCTAGCTCCACACTCAAGAGCTTCTTTAGAACAGTTTTTTATGTTAAATACTGTGGGACGTAGGGCTGTCACGATTATGAAATTTGGCTGACGATTAATTGTCTAAAAATAGTCACGGTTATTGCGATTAATTGTCTGTTTAGGGCTTTGACGATTATGCCGAATATCACGATTAATTGTGTTTTTATGGCTTTCATTATATAATTGATTAATTTAAGGGTTCAGTAAATAATTATGATGCTATCTTTTAATCTTTTTGAGTTATTATTTTGCAGTGTAAAATTACATAGAGTATTCCAAATTTTAAGAATTGGCCAATAACGATCCAACACCAGCGCTTTTTTTTTTCTACACCACTACAGAATATCAATACTGTGTTTGTGGAACTATTGGTCACTCTTTTAAACCCTTTGTTAAACGCAATCCACTAAATACCCACTTCCTCATTACAGAGAAAAAATACATTTGAATAAAAATATATAAGCTATGAAATTAAACTAG
>NW_015548181.1:92813-93497 GCF_001515605.1 Sinocyclocheilus anshuiensis | reverse complement strand
TTGTCAAAAGACCCGGTATTTCGGTACCAAGTCGGTACTAAAAAAATGAAAACGTTACGGTACCAGGTTTTCTTAAGTGCCGGTGGTACCGAGTGCCCGGTCAACCCGGTTCTTGATGCGCTATCCGAAAGGTGCGCAGATGCGCTCTCTTCATAAAAGCGTTGAGACATGGTGACATCAAAAGGAAGAAACACACCAAACTAACAAAACACTTTAAAGACACCCAGATCAAATCACTGCACGAGTGCACGTGTCAAAGTCGAAACCCGGTGTGGGTGTTTTTATATCACTGTATTTCTGAAGGAAACCGACTGTCTTCAGAAAATTATGGATGTCGTTTTCATTTCATCTTGCCTGTAATGCCTGATAAAGCAGCGTTTGTGAGCTGAGTGAGCGCTGCTGTGTGTACAGCGGTTACCGGGCAAAAAAACTCTATCTCTCCCGCTTTACAAGCGCCTCCTGTTGGCAGAGAATGAATTTGCATATATATGCCAGTGCAAGTCTGCGGGGAAACACTGCTTCTGTTATGAATATTATTCAATATTTTAATTTTAATGTCGGATTGAAATGAACGCTGTTATTGGAGTAGTTAATCGTTAGCATAAGCATGGCTAACGCTAATATAATGAGCATTAGAATGAAGTTTCTTTATTAACTATTTAATGCTCCTATAACTTTTATTAG
>NW_015548181.1:91745-92529 GCF_001515605.1 Sinocyclocheilus anshuiensis | reverse complement strand
TAAGTTTCAATTACATTTTTAATATTTAGAGCTTCTGTTATGAATATTATTCCATATTTTAATTTGAATTTCGGATCGAAATAAACATCGCCGTTAGCATATATGTAGTTAATCGTTAGCATAAGCATGGCTAACGCTAATATAATGAGCATTAGAATGAAGTTTCTTTATTAACTATTTAATGCTCCTATACTGTAACTTTTATCAGGGTAAAAAAAACAGGAGGACATTATGATATTTACTATTTTTACACACCAGAGGCTTTTAAATGAATTGTGAAGCTAAAATATGCGTGTTAGAGAATGTACAAATGGTTAACATTGTTTGTGTCATATCAGTCAGAAAAGCAGTGCTGGGCTTTTTTTTTTTTAGCTAACTTAGTTGTTATTCTTGGCTGAACAACTCTAGGTTTTCGAAAGCCCTTTAAAATTAAATATGTACACAGTTTGGATTAAATGAAAGTATAGTCACATTTTTTAATTAGCATATTTTTGTGTTTTGCTTTGGTACCGAAATTGGTACCGAGAACCGTGGATTTTCACTAGTATTGGTACCGAATACTGAAATTTTGGTAAAAATTCATGAATATAAGATAGAAATCATGAGAAAAAGAACGGCTTCTAATAATCTTTCTGTTTGTGATAATTCCTTCCTTCCTTAAACTTAAAGTATTATAATGGGAATATATCATCTTGGAGAGAGAGTTGTACCGTGCTGACTGTCATAACTGAACGTGACGTGCTGTTTGAATGCTGAGCGGAGAATGACTGACAGCTGCAGCAGA
>NW_015548181.1:87270-91393 GCF_001515605.1 Sinocyclocheilus anshuiensis | reverse complement strand
ACGCGCATATTGAGGAAACGATGGATGGTTTTCAAGCGAAAGTCAAGTAAAAGACCGCTTCTTAAACCAGAGAAGGTGAACATGCTGGTATTCTTGTGGGGGGAAAAAACATGCAAGCACTGTCACCGTTAGTTTTACTTTTCTTTTTGTTTTCATTTTTGAAAAACTTATCTTTGCTGTTTACCTCACATTACACTATAGAGGCTCTCTTTTATTTATTTGATTCCTCAGAGTTTGCTAACCGTTCTGTAATTTATTAGTCGGTATATAATACGGCATGTGGTGTGTGCCATGCCATCTTATTCGTTTTTGTTAATAAACATTTTGTAAGCTAGTTAGTCATTGTATCTTACTGATTTATTGTTGTTGTGCTTTTTAATTGAGAATAACAATGAATCCATCTTTTGTTTTAGTCTTAAAAAAATGAAAGGTGTGTAGATTGTAGCAAAACAGTGCCAACAAGATCACGAATTCGAAAGTGAAAGCATCCGAAGTCCGCAGCTTAACACAGCAAAAGAGAAACTCCCATTCACAAAATTCAAATCACAAATAATACTACTTATGGTAAAGAACGGGTTGAATGTTAACCACTTTCGTTTCCATATAACTATAAACTATGATAAAAGTTTATCAGCATGCATTGAATAATCCCATGTTGTAGCGCAAAAACAATTTTTTTTAAATACTGCGATCAAATCATGTGCTGTGCGACCAGCTGAGAAAGTTAGTTGCAAAAGAGCAACCAGTGGGAAGAATGAGTCTGGAGCCCTGTATAGGCTATAGTGCATGAAAAGCAAACTGGTGCTCTTCTGTTTCTTTTGGTGTATGACTCCCCCTTGTCTTGTATAAAAAGCACAATAATCGTAGATCAAATAATCGCGATTAGACGGTTATTTAATTATCGCGACAAGCCTAGTGGGAATGGCTGAATTACACTCTTGCGCTACAGCGCCACAGTGGTAAAATCTCATTATTGCAGACCCTTACATTAGGTAAAATGAGATCAAACTATTCTAAAAAATATGACGTCAATTTTTGCATTGTAATTGATAATGTTGAATAGTCATTTCAACCCTAATCATGGGTAATGTAGTTTTTCCACCACAAATTCCAACTCCACAAATTGTATTAAACACAATTATAATAAAAATAGTTTAATTAATGCGAATAGATGGGTTAAAGAAAAGCATATACAATTAATTAACAACCTCTGAGCTCACAAGTGGTCTGTATTTTAAGGTTTATCAGTTATTGTTAAAAATGGAACTATGGAACGCTCATAGAGTGCTCACACAAATACGGGAATGTTTGAATCAGCCGATACTGGATTGAACCTGCACTCTGTACAACTGGTACAGCAGAAAGGCTGGCATAGTTTTTAAATTCAGGTATCAACTTGGTAACGAAGTACCAGTAGCTACCACAGCTGCTTTGTAGCAGAATTTTGTATGTGCCTCATTTTTTACGTTTTCATTGATTCATGTCACTTTCCTGTTTAATACTGTGAATCTGCTTTGAAACTATCTCTGCTGTATAAAGTGCTAACTATATGGGGAGACTAAATTATAGGCAAAAAACATAACAGCAACAAATATTTGGTACACCTTTAGCATAAACTAAAGTGAGCCTTCTCTGAAGCATAATGTCAAACGTGTCCAATTTTATCTCAGCATGAATGTTTCTTCAGTTATATTTCATGATCAAAACATGGTGGCATTTTAGAAGAACTTACGGGAAGCACCCCAGGCATTTTCTCTCCATTCTTCACCCAGCAACATCCCTTTGCGTCCATCTTTTGCTAATTCATCTGATTCCCACAATTTTTTCGCAGGAAGAAGCTGCAAAAAAGGTCAACATGCCAATCACTTTTTGCAAAGTATATTCATACAAACAACAGGAAAAAACTAGTTAACATATGTTAAAGTATTACAGGGAACTCAACACTTGTGATACTGGTCAAAAAGGATGCAAAAGGATTACTAGGCTTTTTAAGGACTCTAATAACATACCTCACCCATTCCACGAGACTCCAGAGCCAAGGCTTGAAAGTCATAATTCATCTCATCCACAGTGCGCACCTACACAGAGACATTTGACACTTCTTCCAACTTTGCACACTTTTATATATTTACATGTATGTATGTATGTGTGTGTGTGTGTGTGTGTATATATCACATATATGAAAAGTGGTTTTCAAGCATCAAAACAGTACTGCTTTGTGTGTGTATATGGGTCAAAGACGAAAAAGGCTTTACGCAAAAAAACAATAAAAGTGTAATACTGCTTTAAATTGTTGTTGTTTTCCCCCCCCAAAATTTAAATGTTTTCTGTTTAATTTAATTGCAATTTTGTTTTAGTTTTTCTGAGCAAAAAATAAGTATCATACATTTTTCCGTGATTTACAGAAGATTCCCACTAAAATGTCATTCAGTGTAACAATCTTGTCAGGCATACTTACAACAAAAATCAATTTATGACATATTAAAAGACTAATTACTTTCACCCCAAATACTAATTAGTTGTAATTTTACATTTTTTAAATTTGCCACTATCCTAGGTTTTGCCCATTTGTCAGTAAGAATTTTTTACTCATTTAAAACACAATAAAATGTAATATGCTCCCTTATTCTTTTATATATTTTAATATGTACACGTCAGTATAAGCATGGCGTTTGAATTTTTACATAAATATTGTGTTACACTGAATGACAACATTATTTCAACCAAATTTTAACATTTTATTCTCCAAAAACTATTTTAAAACCTTAAAAGTAGACACTTTACTTACATTTAATGTGCTTTCTATGGACATAAAATCACTTTTGTAAATTTCTTTTAATGCGGAAATCTTAACGTCTTTGACCCATATACAGTGTTTCCCCTGCCATTATATTAGGGGGGCGGCCCTAATATATTTTTAATTACCTTTCCTATAAAACAGGTATATACCTTGTTCTTTTATTAAGCAAACTAAATAGCGTTATGTTATTTATCTTATTTACACAAAGGCACGTCATTTCGGTCTCTACTTTATGGTCGCGCTCTCTGCATCGCGCACAGCACACACACACACACACACACACACACACGTTAGCCCACTCCCACTAGTATTTGTAAATATTAACCCGCAAAACGATTCATATTTAAATATGAATTCTGCGTGTCTCTGTGTTAATGAATGGTGCAGTCGCGCGGTTTTGTGTAGTACTCGTTCTGAAACGCTCGTGACGCTTCCGGTGATATTAACATCTGCCGTCTCACTAATGAGGACATAAATACATGAACAACATCTCCAGAACTGCTTTGAGAGTCACTTCATGAGCATTTGACCATTTCATTTTAGTAAAACTATCATCATGTCATACACACACAGAAATGTAAAGGTATTTACTGCAACCCGTCAAAATAAAAGTTCGGTTTAACTTGAGGGCATTGGCAGAAATATATTACTATTGTTGAGTAGAATGTACGTAACAGACTGCTACTACTACTACATTTATTAAAACCTTATTTTTAAGGAATAAGCATTCAATATTTTAATTGTAATATTAAATTACCTTTATTTTCCAAAAAATTAAATTTGTTTAATTTTCATTACTTTAAAGATAGATTAAATGAATGTTTTATGCCTTAAAACAAAATGTAAATACACAGCACAGAATTTCTGAGCAAAAAATCATAAGGCTATTGAATGAAACTTGTTTTATGCTTTCAAATAATTAGACATGCTAAAACAAAATTTGGTTACAATAAAACATAAGGTTGGAAAAATAAAACATTTCATAGGGCCCTAAACATGTAATATTTGTTAAACTTTTAATAAATTGATGTTCTTTATTTTCCAAAAAATAAAATTTGTTTAATTTTCATTACTTAAAAGATAGATTAAATGAATGTTTATGCCTTAAAACAAAATGTAAATACACAGCACAGAATTTCTGAGCAAAAAATCATAAGGCTATTGAAAGAATGCATGAAACTCGTTTTATGCTTTCAAATAATTAGACATGCTAAAACAAAATTTGGTTACAATAAAACATAAGGTTGGAAAAAAAAAAACATTTCATAGGGCCCTAAACATGTAATTTTTGTTAAACTTTTAATAAATTTATGTTAAATTGTT
>NW_015548181.1:75098-87149 GCF_001515605.1 Sinocyclocheilus anshuiensis | reverse complement strand
AATAATTCCCTGTGAGCTAAATATAACCTGTCTCCCTTACTATATATATATATATATATATATATATATATGCAGTGTTTATATATACACTAGATTGCACCACATTTAATTTTATATTTTCTGAGCAAAAAAATGACTATAATTTTTTGCCATGATTTACAGAAGACACCCACTAAAATGCCATTCAGTGCAACAACAGTTTATATAGCAAAAAAATCTTATCAGGCATATAGAGCAAGAATCATTAGATGTCTATAAAAGACTATTTAAGGATCACAGTGCAGCCCCAACATTTTTTTCCTATATTTTAATAAGTACAAATCAAAATAAGTATGTTGTTTCAAATAAGTATGTTATGTCGGTGTGACATTTAATTAAACAGTCTTTGCGCCCATGTTCACATTCCTTTGCATTAGGGTTAGACTGAGGTCTTTCTTACCTGGTCAACATGGTTTCCATCACCAGTGGGCCAGCGGTGTTTGCTTGCAGTGCAAGCAACTGCTAACTGCTCCCCAGGCTTCCTTTGAAAACAATAGCCCACAGTGGCATCATCTTGGGAACGACCACTCAGTGGAGGCTGAGGGGTGCCGGGGTTGGGATTTGCCACCCGCTCCATACCTGGCAGAGGGTGAGCTCCTCCAGGTCCCTGCCCAGCACCTCCTACTGTGGCTAGAGAACACCCTGCACGGACTCTGACCCCTCCGGTCTCTGGCACACCATTTGTGTGCAGCATCCCGCCTCGCGTCTCCTGCCAGGCCACGTCATTCATACCTAAGATGCTGCATGGAATGCTCATTCCACGGAAAAACCTGCAGAAAAATGTGCTGTTTTAAGGACCAGGGAAGTTAAATGCAATTTAAAAAAAAAAAGTTTATTTGCCTCCATGGGATTAATGATAAATCTTCATTTTATTCCACAATAATTGACTAAATTGTTTATCTTGAAGTATTTGGAATACAGAATCACTGAGAAATAAAACCATATGAAAAATCTTATGTTGGTTATGCAAGTTGTATTACATAAAAGCCAACAAATGTAAATGTAAACAAAGTAACCAGTAAACAGCAGATATATATAAAGTATATGTGTCTCATACATAACTAAGCTATGCAATCAAATACAAATAAATAAAACTACACAAATTGTCAAGAGAACAAAGCAGCAGAATAATTTCCAATTATCTCCAGAAATGTGTCCAATAACTAAACCTTGCTTACTCAGTTTTTAAAAGCAAGACACTTTAAAGGCATAAGATTCTAGATTTAGAAAATGCGTTTTAATAAAGACCTGAAATCGCGCGTTTTTATGTGAATGTTTTGGGTGTACGGGGATAGCAGAATGCTAACGGCTAACACACAAATGATGGACGGCGGTGAATGTAGGCTTTATATTAGATGTAAAATTATGCCGTTTTGCCTTTAAAGCTTCGAGCTCACAACTAAATTCTTAAATGTTCGGTCTCAGTAGTGTTTTTATTTGATCGGCCTGTCTGTTGTTTGTTAGCACCGCGGGGCCCTTGACTCCGCCAGCTAGCACCTCGCTAACAGTCAGCGCAAGATAGGCCTTGTTTTAAAACAAAACCTGCTTTATTTCTACTTAAAATTCAACAGCGTCATTGAACTGATATGCGACATTGCAACTAAATCACAAATCCAAATGTCTACTAAACATCCATGCAAGTCCAACTTAAATGTGTTTTTGCTAGTGCACGAGACGCTTTGTTGATAAAACTCAACAGGCCTCTCACCTCTAAAAGTTCGTTTTACAACGAATGGATCCCTTAAAAAACATTTACAAATAATTATATATCTCTACACGTTGACCTCACTGTTATGAACCCAACAAAGAGGATATTTCATAAGAATTAATTAAATAAAGCCCCATGTTTTTTAGCTGACAAACTTACAACATGGCCCCCTGCTCAAGCCCCTAAACAAAAGGGGCAACAACTGACGTTCGCGCTCCGATATATCCATTACATCTGGTTAAAGATACTCACGCGTGGTGTGTGATGATGTTCAAGCCCGAAGTTTCGAGGCTATGATGGACGCGGTGTTGTGTATACGTTTAGTATCCGTGGAGATAGGGTGTGTGTGTTTTAATGATTAGGTGTTGGAGGCGCTTGTGTAGGAGTTTGGGAGGATTGGTTCCCTCCTCCCTTGTGTATACACTCTGTCACACACAACGCATCCAACATCAGACCTGCACACTAAAATTTCAGATGATCATATTTGTATGTTTAATACCATGGCGCATGTTTGTTTAGTTTCTTAAATTGATTTATGTTATATAAATATGATTGTTCACGTAACTTTAAAGTGTAAAAAAGAGCAGACATTACATTTATTTTGGAAATAAATCTAAAAAATAACAGCAAGTGGCGATCATCGGGATCCAAGCACGAACGCCTTGTAGAGGATACAGTTATTGATATAGCCTATTATTGCATATTATTGCTCTTTTGTTGGTCTTGATTGCTTCTATTGTCATCATTTGTAAAAGCGTCTGCTAAATGACTAAATGTAAATGTACATTTAAGTGTCTTTCTATCAAAGTATTATTGTATGTTCTATGTACAATAGACAAATAATATTGTCTCTTCATTTTAACTTGACTGTATATACCCTACAGTGACAGTCATGTCTGACTGACAACTTGACAAATGTTTTCTGAATTTAGTATATATGAATATGAAGGTATTTTGGAGATCACAGATTAGACTTGTATTGTTTTAGCCTTTATTTAACTTTATGAATCTATAATGAATTTTATGCATAGTTAATCTATTTAACCATTTACACAGATTTTAAATTATGCGATCTAAAATAATTTGTTGTCTTGTGCCTCCCTCTGGTGGACAACATTTGTAATTAAGGCCTCCATCTCTCATTTCAATTGATAAATGGCTGACATATTATTCTATTAATTGCTCTTGGCACCCAGGAGGACATCAGAAATTCGTGAGCAATGAGCACACTTGACTGCAGCAATATGCAGGCTACAACAATAAAAAAGAGGCAACTTCTCATTTTAAATGGACAGTAATACATAAAGTCATGTCATGCAATTTGACAAATGTTTTTTAATATCATTAGGATATATAAAAATGAAGGTAGCATTTAATGACCTTTAAGTGCTTTGGAGATCACATTTCTTTGCAAACTAATAAAGTTTATTCATCCATATGAAACCATAATATTTTTTTTTCTTGTTTACTACATAATTACTCTGAAACATTTACAATGATTTCAATTTTTGAACATTCATGTGTCATTCACATTGATATTAACTGTTGATCCCTGATAAATTGCTGAAACCCTCAAAAAAATCTACTTAAACTATGTCAATTGGAAAAATGTAATGTAAAATAAAGACAAAAATATACCTAAGGATATGAAGCATACGTAGGTGTTTTATTTTATCTCTGTAAACATTTACCTCTGTAAAAACACTTCTTTGTTATTCAGAGTGATGGAAACTGATAGAAAAAAAATAGATTTCTTATCCTGTGGTTCCCTCTAGCAGACAACATTGTGATACAACGTAACGTGTAGTCCGTCGGCCATTTTGAGTTGGCAAAAATTTCTTTTGCAATCTTCTCTAAAACCACTTGACTGATTCTCATTAAATTTTGCATGTATAATCTATAGACACTAATGACAAAAAGTTATCAGAAGAATTTTAATCAGTCAAACCTTTCAGAAGATATACACCAGTTAATTTTGTAGCCACGGCTCCATACACTTATTAAACTATATCTTCTAAACCATTTGATGAATCCAAATTCTTTTGATAACTTTTTGTCATCAGGGTCTCTAGATGACACATACAATTTTTGATGACAAACTGATGACAAATGGTCTAGGAAGAGTTTGAAAAAGTAGGTTTATAACAAAGCTCAAAATGGTGGAATAATTTTATGCATGGCAAAAAAATCCTAGATATACTTTTTGTTCAGAATTTTGATTGTAACCTGTATGGGTGTGGAGATATGAGCAAAAATGTAAAAGTACTTATTAAAGCGCCACCTATGGTCCAATCAGGGTGTGTGTCTGCACCTGAGTAGTGCACCTGGGGGGATTTGGGAAGATGAAGAAGAAGAAGAAAATCAGTATAAATACAATAAGGGTTCCAGCACCTTCGGTGCTTGGACCCATAAAAATGCCTTGGTTTAAGGGATAATGCAAATGATATGTCATTATCACAAAATATATCCCTACATGGTGTTGTATCACCTGTAAGGGGTGTATTTTAAAATAGCATTATATTATTAAACTTATTACATGGCAACTTATCGAGTCAATTCAATAAATAAACTGAAATAAACTATCAATGAACTGACTTTAGCTGGAAAAAAGACTGTTATTGTCTTCTTGCATTATTGACAATCTATTTTCCTGTTTAACACTGTAAAGCTGCTTTGACACAACCAGTATTGTATAAGGTGCTATACAAATAAAGGTGACTTGACTTGACTTGACTTGAAAGATCTAATATTGATTTGAGCCATTTTTAACTGGCATAATGGCCCACAAGGGACTGTCTTTTGTGTTTTATTAATGAGTCGTTTAATTACTCTCAGCTGAAACACTGATTCATTTATAAACTAAAAACCAATACTGTGCTGCATGAAGACACACAATCATTGATCCTGCTTTGTCTTGGTACTGTTTTCTTGAAAGACAAACTTAAAAACAGTACTAGCTCTGATATGTAAGATACAAATCTTGATTTGTTGTATGAAAACTGTAGCACATTTTCGGTTGCACTGTTCCTTTGAACATCTGCATGGCTTATTTGCTTATTTGTAGAGAATGCACAGACAAAACACAAGATAAGATATGTAGAAAACATCGATTTCCGTGAGACATAGATTAAGCACTGTCCGTGACTGCTCCCATTTATTTGTGATCACATGGCTACTTTAAACAACTCCATTTAGGCTTGTAGCCAAAAAAAAAAAAAAGTGCCTATTTAGAAAAATACTGATAATATTGGAAATGTTGTTTAGGATTGTACACACCTGCACTAAATAATGTGATCTAAAGATTTGCTCGCTCTTAATATTGGGGTAGAAATGTCATCAAAATTATTTTAAAATGGCTATTTAATGAGTTTCTCTTTTTTATACTTATAAGCCTATGAAATAGTAGTTATGCACAGGCAAGAATGCTGTTTTTCTGAACATTGCAAATGTGACATTGATTTTATACAATAGTTCAATAAATAAGCAGCTTCACAGAAATAAACAGGAAATAGCAGAAGCAATTATGGAAACATGGACAGTTCAGAACCTGCTGTAATGCAGCTCTAAAAGACAGTTCATATAAATGACAGTGTGTAGTTGATCGATCATACTGTAAAGGCAGTTTACAATGGGTAGCAATGTTGTTATTCAGCTGTAGTCAGTTTAATTTTGATTCAGTTCAGTTTAATACTAGAGCCAATGTTACAAGATGTGATTCAGTGCTCAGATTTATGAGTTTTGTTCCTCAAAGAATTAGCGTATTTGAACAAAATGTAAAATTTTGTAAATCCATTCATCTGAGCTGCATTAAACACTAAGAATTAAATTCATTAAATTCAAAGATGTATTTCTTTGGTACTGATTTAATTTGATCGGTAATAGCAATATATTTTTATATTCTGATTGAATTCATTTATTAAATTTAACAATGTAATAGAAGAGGACACAGATATGACAATACATTTAAAAATACTTCTAATATTATCGCTAAACTTTGACTAGTCCAGGCATATTAATTGCTCTAGGAGCCTCAAATACTTTTTGAGCATTTTGTGCTACTTGATGATGTTCTAGTTGACGTCATTAGCATAGGTATGGCCCAAACATAATGCAAAAAGGCATCCAAAAGTTCAGAAACCAGTCAAATGTTTAGATACACTTGACCTTGACTGAATTTGTTTCTCATGATTATCAAAAATCTTTTGATAAGGCTCATGTTTGAATTAGTTTCGTAGACAAAAAATTGTTTTGCCAACATGAACAATTCTCAAAAACTACTCATTCTATTTATATATTTTAAAAACATTTGTCTACATATTTTATATAACTTCTATTATATAATGTTATTTATTAATGGATGCGTTGGACTTGATTGTGAGATCCAACAAGTAGGCTATCCAAGTGTTTCAATCCTGTTGAAAGCATCCCAGGATTCACATAACTAGTTGAGAAAAGCCTACAGTATGTGAAGTTGTAAGGCAAAGGCTATACATTATTTTACATTATATACTATTATTTTACATGATTATTTACATTTTATATTATTTTGATTACTTTGTTGTTATTCTAAAAAAGTAAACTAGATGAGTAAAGTTTGTAAAACAAAAAAAAAAAACACTGAAAGTTTATAGATTGATAAAAGTCCATTAGATTGTCGATTGTGAGCTGTCAGTCACTTTCATAAAAACATAAATAAATAAATAAATACACGTAGGCTACTGTTTTTAGAGGAGTGAATCATCAATTAATGGAGCAACATGGCAGCATTTATAATATGGAAGATCCAACCACGGCCCATTATAAGATTTCTTACAGAGGCCGTCAGGTTTAGATTTTTTTTATCTGTTGGTATTTGATAGAATCCATGATGCCATGCATCTGAACAAGATGTCCAGGACCTCCGGCAGAAAAGCAGACCCACAACATCAAAGATCCAGCAGTATATTTAACTGTAAAAACAATCCGTTAAATTTACGGTAAAATACCGGCAGCTATGAACTTTACCATGAAAAATACGGTAGCAACATTTTAGGTTTTTCAGAACTGTTTAAATTTACAGTGAAAAACTCTATTTCATTAACTGATACAATGTTAATATGCAAACCTTTGAGTTAACTCGTTTTATTTGCAGAAACCGACTGCACTTAATTTGGCCAATTGGCATTTGTTTGTAAACTAATATCTATAATGTTTAAGTAACGCAAGCATATTGGTCTTAAGAACTATTTTGCTTAAGTCCATGAAGAAAAACCTACTGATTTATGCAAAGTCATTAAAAGCATCAATTCAACTCAAATCTCTTGCAGATAACAGCAGCATACTTTCATGTGTGATTGAAATTATTGAAGAGATTTACACTGCATCAGTAACTACACAGTTACTGCCTTACCCTCATGTGGTGTTCGGGTCCTTTTTGCTCTGAGAAAATTTTATTTTTATATACTAGTTAATGCTATCGCATTGGACTGAAATTTTGTGACTTTGTTCACAAAGGGTATAACTACTTCTAAAAAAAATTTGATCATTTTCATACTTTTCTGGCGGAGATTTTTCACCTTATTACACTTGTGATGTTCCAGGGCAAAAATTACCCGGCCTCAAAAAAATGCTTATAAATCACTCATTATGCTATATTATCAACAAAGATTGGATTCAATCTTTTTGTCAACTTCTTTTCTTTTGTTTAGGACTGGTTTTATATTTATATGACAGTGTCGGTGTTATTTTTTTGTGACAGTATAAATATTGTTTGTTGTTCCATGAAATGTTCTCTATATAAGAAGCTTAAAGGGATAGTGCACCCATTTTTGAGGCCGGGTCATTTTTGACCGGGAACACCACAAGTGTGAATTTGTGCCATTTTGTACAAAATAAAAGCCTTTCAAAACAAACTACCGGATTAAGCATTAAAGCACACTATTGTGATAAACAGTGCAAATTTTCTTCAGTTTTTATTTAATATTGTGAAAATTATTCATAAATAATGCTTTTTTCACTCAAAAAATGAGGTGCCTACTCTCAGATAAATGAGGCCTACGATTAATGAGATGCAAATATAAATACAAAACCAGCCCTAAATGAAAGAAAATAAGTTGACAAAAAGATTGAATCCAATATTTGGTCAGGTCTTTTCTGCCCGTAACATCATAAGTGTGATAGGATTTTGAACACAACACAAGGGTTAAACAAAACAACAAACAGTATAACATCAGTGTTTATCGGTCCGTCCTTTACTTAAGTACACTGGCTCTGCTCTCCAGCACAATGGTGACCCATAAAACACAACAGGAAGTTGATTGTTAGGTTTTATGTTGTCTGAGGATGGATTTCTTCACAAAAGCTTTTAAAGTGACCACCTCCTCCCCCCTCTTCAAACTGCTTAATTTGGAGGAGTGCCTAGGATAAAAGGAGAATATTTCAGTCATCTTGTGTATGTGTGTGTTTGTGAACGGGTAGTTTGAAGTTCAGACACCATCTGCTCATCTGCATCAAACATATTGAACACACACGTAATGTTTTCCTCATATACCCTGATGAATATTAATCTAAGACTAAAAACTGCACAACACTACAAATGTACCAACTCATTTGACATCTTCAGAGCTTGATTATCTGGAAAGCTACAAAGAAACAAAGTTCTGTTATCTCTGGTTCTTAAATACCCAATAAAAATGGCCTGTTGAGTACAGTTCTCTTTCTTGTGTTAATGTATTTCCTATTGAAGCTGGTTTGAACAGGTCATATTGAAGAGTTTGTTCCTCTTTTTTTTTTTTTTATAAAATAGCTAATAGGCATGAATCATGATTTGCTACTTGGCATTGCGTTTAAAAAAGGTAATTTTAGTTAACATTTAGTAGTACGCTACACTGTAAAAAAAAGTTTGTTAAATTTACGGTAAAATACCGGCAGCTGTGGTTGCCAGAACTTTACTGTGAAAAATACGGTAGCAACATTTTAGGTTTTACAGAACTGTTTAAATTTACAGTGAAAAACTGTATTTCATTAACTGATACAATGTTAATATGCAAACCTTTGAGTTAACTCATTTTATTTGCAGAAACCGACTGCACTTAATTTGGCCAATTGGCATTTAATTATAAACTAAAATTTATATTGTTTATCTAGTGCAAGCATATTGGTTTGCTTAAAGCCATAAAGAAAAATCTACTGATTTAAGCAAAGTCATTAAAAGCATCAATTCAACTCAAATCTCTCGCAGATAACAGTAGTACACGTTCATGTGTAATTTAAACTATAGAAGAGATTCTCACTGCATCAGTAACTACACAGTTACTGCCTTTAAATAAAGCAACAAGCAGCATAGCATCAGTGCTCTTCTGTCCATCCTTGACTTAAACACAGGCTCTGCTCTCCAGCACAATGGTGACCCACAAAACACAACAGGAAGTTGACTGTTAGGTTTTACAGTATTTTGCTGTTTTCTTTTCTTGATTTTACGGTGAAATACCGGCAGCTGTGGTTGCCAGTAATCTACGGTTTTTTGCTTCCGTAAAAGCAAATTAACCGACTGAAGGAAAGAGAAACAAGAGCAGAGAAACACAACTTACAGCCAAAGCCAAAGATGAAATCGACTGAAAATAAAACACATTAAATTTATCAAGATCTCAGCAGAGGATTAAACAGCTCCACAAACAGCATCACCAGCTTCTTATTACTAACCAGTGTGACTTTATTTCTGTCATATGTGTACAAAAGCTATTATTGAGATTTTAGGTGTTGTATTTGCATTTGAAGTCACCATAATGGCGATCGTTGTTTGCTTTAGTTGGGCTCTTGAACCTTGACTTTTTAGAAATAGTTTTTCTTTAGTTGTTTAAATTAGCTGTGTTTATTTTACGCAGTTTTTATTGCAAGAAAAGCCAAAAGGCTCTGTGATCAGATAAAACAGGTGTTTGTGATGTCAAGACCATCATGAACTAGTCTGACTCACTGATCTCACCTAATGTTTAATCTTTTATTAAGTGTGTAACATAACTAATACTCTTGAGTTGCACCACTCATACTATCACAATCATTGTGAAACATTCCTAAGCACAATATGCACAAATAAAAGCTTTGAACTATGGCAGAACTTAAACACACACAGACATCAACAGTCAGCCTATGAATCTCAAGATTGGTGACAATCAAAAAAAATGTTTCATGCTGCAATGCATGCTGGGAGTTTTCTACTGCATGATTTTTTTTTAATTAATAATAGTCACCATTGTTGAGATTCATGTGCTGATTCTTGATGTCTGTGTGTGTCTAAGCAATGCTGTAACTCTAAAGGTTCTATACATAAAATGTTTTTAATTTTATTAACAATAGTTTGTCAACATATCTTGTAGAATCATATTAGTTCCATAAACAAAAAAAAATTAATCAACTGATATAATCACACACTAATTGAGATCAGTAATAATTTATTCAAAAAGTATTTATATTCCAAGTCTTCCAAGGCAAAACGATAGTAAATCGATGAATTTCCTGTGATTATGAATGTGATTTTGTGTTGCTTTTCAATGAACTACGGCTCTGTGTATTAAATGCCGCTCCATCTGAAAGCACGCGCTGGAGATTTACTACTAATCACAGAACCGGCTTAACTGACGAGATGTGCATGAAAATCGCATTCGATTATTTGCACAGCCCTAATTTCAGCATAAGATTTTCTCCCCACTAGGCCTGTCGCAATAATCAATATATCGACTTATCGCACTGAGGTGCTAGTTCACATTTAAAAAAGGCTTCTACAAAAAAGTTTAATCTGCAGATATGGTCTTGTTTAGGGATCTGTGCCTTTGTGCATAAGGACATCTGACTTCTAAGTAGTGATTGTGTTTTTCAGCAATAATGTGCACCCTTAATTTACAGAGAAAAGAAGGTCAGGGAAAAATCTGTAGATGGAAAAATCTCCATACAAGTTATTTGTGCATTTTTCTTTTTTTCTACTCGTTACTTTGCACTTTTTGTTAGAAAATGTTTATTTACTATTTATTCAAGTTTTTTAAGGTATCTAATATTTTGATACTTAATTTCCATGATCGAAATAATCTTAAAAATGTAAAGTTTGTTGTCATTTGGAAGTGTGTAAAAAAAGAGAAACAAGAACTACAACTGACTTCAGCCACAGACTTAGATGAAATCAACTGAAATAAAAGAAGACATTAAATCTCTCAAGATTTCAGTAGAAGATGATTAATCATTTCCACAAACAGCATTACCAGCTTCATGCATTACTAACCAGTTTGCCTTTTTTGTCATGCATCAAAAAAAATCTTATTAAGAATTAACAGAGGTTTAGATGTTAATGTTTATTGAAAAGAATACAATTTGAAGACACCGTTGAGGAGATAAGCGTTTGCTTTAGTTGGGCTCTTGACCCTTGACTTTTTAACATTAGTTTTCTCTGGCTGCTGTAACTGTGTTTATGACACACAATTGATATGGCAAGAAAAACCAAGTGAACCTGTGATTAAAAAATATTGGCTGTTTTTTTGTTGCTGATCTAGTTGTGATGCATAGCCTGATTCACTGATGTCCTCAGTGGTGAGGTGTAATTTAGTTTATTGATCACAACTGCAGTTTAAAGAAATATGAAGAGCTTTAAAAATACTTTGCACACCAGTTTAGAACAGCTGTTTTTAGACACAGAGACATCAAGGATCAGCATATGAATCTCAACAATGGTGATGATCATCAGACAGATTCATGTTGCATTGCATTCTGGGTGCACCAATGTTGTTAAAGATATTGAATCTCAGGAACATTTTTTTTTATTTGAATTGTGATTTTTGATTTATAAATGCATCAGATGTTAATTACAAAGTATGTAATACCTGCTTTGAGTTAACAATTTTTAATTTAAATGAATTTACACTTAAAATATACATGAAAAATGTATTTCAGTCTTTAAACAACTGAAAAAGTGGAGTACCTTAAGTCTTAGTTTCTTGAAATATACTGTATATTGATTAGCCCCCTTACGTTTAACTAGCTCATTATCAGGTATAATAAAAATGGAATCAAATGAAATCAGCATTTGCAGTCACTAAATTACAGCCAGATATTTAAAAGTTTGTAGAGAGGCAAGACACAAGACTCAAGAATGATTCAAGAATGCATATTTATATACTGTATATACTCATTTTTGCAATAACACATTATTATGTTATCACATTATGACAACATCATAAAAAAAGACCCCCTTTTCCATCAGTATCTGCATGGACAGAAAGGCTGTAGGCTTCAACTCCTGAGAGAGATTAAAAAGAGAGAGAGAGAGAGAGAGAGGGAGGGAG
>NW_015548181.1:68100-70113 GCF_001515605.1 Sinocyclocheilus anshuiensis | reverse complement strand
TTGACGTCAACATGAAACGGCTTGGGATTCGTTTTAAAAATGACTCGTTTCAATGATTCAGAGTCGACTCTTTCTTAGGCCTGTCGCAATAATCAATATATTGACTTATCGCACAATATATATACATGACCTCAATCATTTTTGGTGACGCAATATATCGCACATTATATTTACTTAAAAATTAATGTCACCATGTTTTGTACATTCCACTTGGGCTTGTGTCTTTTGCAGCTTCTCGTACATAACGTGGTGTAGTCATGAGGTGCTAGTTCACATTTAAAAAAGGCTTCTACAAAAAAGTTTAATCTGCAGATATGGTCTTGTTTAGGGATCTGTGCCTTAAGGACAAAGGACATCTGACTTCTAAGTAGTGATTGTGTTTTTCAGCAATAATGTGCACCCTTAATTAAAAGAAGGTAGAAGGTCAGGGAAGATATTTTTGTTAGAAAATGTTTATTTACTATTTATTCAAGTTTTTTAAGGTATCTAATATTTTGATACTTAATTTCCATGATCGAAATAATCTTAAAAATGTAAAGTTTGTTGTCATTTGGAAGTGTGTAAAAAAAGAGAAACAAGAACTACAACTGACTTCAGCCACAGACTTAGATGAAATCAACTGAAATAAAAGAAGACATTAAATCTCTCAAGATTTCAGTAGAAGATGATTAATCATTTCCACAAACAGCATTACCAGCTTCATGCATTACTAACCAGTTTGCCTTTTTTGTCATGCATCAAAAAAAATCTTATTAAGAATTAACAGAGGTTTAGATGTTAATGTTTATTGAAAAGAATACAATTTGAAGACACCGTTGAGGAGATAAGCGTTTGCTTTAGTTGGGCTCTTGACCCTTGACTTTTTAACATTAGTTTTCTCTGGCTGCTGTAACTGTGTTTATGACACACAATTGATATGGCAAGAAAAACCAAGTGAACCTGTGATTAAAAAATATTGGCTGTTTTTTTGTTGCTGATCTAGTTGTGATGCATAGCCTGATTCACTGATGTCCTCAGTGGTGAGGTGTAATTTAGTTTATTGATCACAACTGCAGTTTAAAGAAATATGAAGAGCTTTAAAAATACTTTGCACACCAGTTTAGAACAGCTGTTTTTAGACACAGAGACATCAAGGATCAGCATATGAATCTCAACAATGGTGATGATCATCAGACAGATTCATGTTGCATTGCATTCTGGGTGCACCAATCATAACTCATCCAAGGCTCCCAGCATGCATTGCGACATTAATAAATTATGCAGCTGCATTGTCTTAGTATTTTCTTTTATTTTTTCTATTTGCTTTTATTTTTGTTATTTTTTGTTGTGACTTTTTACTTCCTTGTTTTGTGACGTTCAAAAATCACATAAAAATTTTCAGAATATATTGTCACCATTGCTGAGATTCACATGCTGATTCTTCATGTCTATGAATGCCAAAATTAAAACCTCTTTATGAACCATATTTATAAAATGGGGGCCCCAATGTTGTTAAAGATATTGAATCTCAGGAACATTTTTTTTTATTTGAATTGTGATTTTTGATTTATAAATGCATCAGATGTTAATTACAAAGTATGTAATACCTGCTTTGAGTTAACAATTTTTAATTTAAATGAATTTACACTTAAAATATACATGAAAAATGTATTTCAGTCTTTAAACAACTGAAAAAGTGGAGTACCTTAAGTCTTAGTTTCTTGAAATATACTGTAAATTGATTAGCCCCCTTAAGTTTAACTAGCTCATTATCAGGTATAATAAAGATGGAATCAAATGAAATCAGCATTTGCAGTCACTAAATTACAGCCAGATATTTAAAAGTTTGTAGAGAGGCAAGACACAAGACTCGAGAATGATTCAAGAATGCATATTTATATACTGTATATACTCATTTTTGCAATAACACATTATTATGTTATCACATTATGACAACATCATAAAAAAAGACCCCCTTTTCCATCAGTATCTGCATGGACAGAAAGGCAGTAGGCTTCAACTCCTGAGAGAGAT
>NW_015548181.1:66570-66861 GCF_001515605.1 Sinocyclocheilus anshuiensis | reverse complement strand
ATATTGCTTATCAATTTGAGCCCGATTGAGACGCAGAGAATATTAATGAAGAGGATCCCGCAGACAAGCACTAAGCACTGCTCTTAATGGTATGTTTGTTTGTTGTTGTCCCATACTTTTAGATACGCTGTTAATGCTACTGGCTACTGCTTCTGTTAGCTTTTAATATATGGTTTTATTCTGATTAAAGCTTTAATACAGCACAGCAACCGTACGCACGTCCATGTATAACGCTTCTCATAGCTATGTGAAAATAAGTGTATAAATGGAACAGTTTGTTGGAGCTGATCT
>NW_015548181.1:66148-66540 GCF_001515605.1 Sinocyclocheilus anshuiensis | reverse complement strand
GGATTGAGAACCTGCTGCTTTTGAACATTGATTTTGAAACTTGTGAATCCATTAGAATCATTAGAAGACAGAATCAAGATTCATATATGAACAGATTTTTACGTGCACTCCTAGTACCCCGAGCATGGCCTCGCCCCCTTTGCTGCGTGTTACCGGAGGCGGGGTTTATCTGGGTCTACATCTTGTGAGTGGTTAGGAGTGGTTGAGTGTTGTTTTGAGTTGAGTTAATATTAATTTTGCTAGTTTAAGATCAGTTGTAATACTTTCAAATGAAAAAAGTGCAACGTGTGTTTTTTTTATTAGATTACATTTTATTTTGATGGTCCCCTTTAGTCTATTGACTATAAGCAACTTTGCAACTACATGTCAACTAACTCTCATTAGAGTATTAG
>NW_015548181.1:64664-64946 GCF_001515605.1 Sinocyclocheilus anshuiensis | reverse complement strand
CCATCAAAAAAAGTGTTAGCAGATATTTAGCAGACAGTCTACTAATACTCTAATGACTGCTAGTTGACATGTAGTCGCAGAGTTACTTATCAACAGTTGTCTAAAAGCTACCATCAAAATAATCAAATTGATATTACAATAAAAATAGTTCAAAGCAAATGTGTACACATTCATCTGATCTGATATCAGATCTTATGGCTGTTTGAGAACAATTATTATTATTATTATTATTTATAAATGGTCTTTGTCTGCTTTAAGTACAGTGAAGTTACTTCACTTACA
>NW_015548181.1:59339-63715 GCF_001515605.1 Sinocyclocheilus anshuiensis | reverse complement strand
GCGCTTATTATCTTGTTAAGTTTATTTAATGTGCTGGCTAGATTTACTTATTATAGTCATTAAAACTCAACAAGGATTTATGAAATCATGGCCATGAATTAAGGACGTCGTAGTAATTAATAAAACTAGCACACAAATTCAAAATTCGTGGGAATTAATTATTAATTCATAGTTAGTAGTTCTAGCTATGTAAACTTTGCATCGTTTAAACGTTATAAAATAAAACTTAATCAAATCGGTACTCACAGTCTGATTGCTGTCTATGTCGTCCATCTTAAATTAGTGTTTTTGTTGATCCAGTTCGGTAGGTGGCGCTGTCACAAAAGAATAGGGTCCTAGAACTGCGGTCCTAGAACTGCGGTCCTGAAACTGCAGCCTCTGGTTGTGCAGGAACATACTATTGGATTGCTTCAGTGAAAACTGTCCCGACAGAACTTGACTCAGAGTGTCACAGAGTGAGATCAGAGGCACTCCCTCACACTGATTGGACTGCTATATTAAGAACTCACAGGGGGCTTATAAAGTCCGCACTGACACATCATGTTTAATGCTGCTACCTACGCAGTTGAATGTGTTTTTTCCGCTACTTTCAGGTCGTGTAACACTTGATGGCGAGTATTCGTAAAAAGCTGGTGGTGGTTGGGGACGGGGCATGTGGGAAGACTTGTCTGTTAATCGTTTTCAGCAAAGATGAATTTCCAGAGGTTTATGTGCCCACCGTTTTTGAAAACTACGTCGCGGACATTGAAGTGGACTCCAAGCGAGTTCAGCTGGCTTTATGGGACACGGCGGGGCAGGAGGATTACGACCGACTTAGACCCTTGTCTTATCCGGACACCGACGTCATCCTCATGTGCTTCGCCGTGGACAGTCCGGACTCTCTGGAAAACATTCCTGAAAAGTGGGTGCCGGAAGTGAAACACTTCTGTCCTAATGTGCCCATAATTTTGGTGGCGAATAAGAAAGATTTGCGGAGCGATGACAATGTGAGAAGTGAGCTGTCGAGAATGAAACAGGAACCAGCGAGAACGGAGGGCGGACGCGCCATGGCTGCTCGCATCGGAGCGCACGACTACATGGAGTGCTCTGCCAAAACCAAAGAGGGGGTTCGGGAAGTGTTTGAGACCGCTACTCGAGCATCCTTACAGAAGAGACCAAGACCACCCACTGACTGTTTGAACTGTTGCCGACTGATGTGAAAAAAATAAAAATAAAAATAAACCTATGACGCAAAGGTGAGGGTTCACGGGACATCCTCCTCGAAACGATTGCTTTTTCGCGTATGCCATCAGCAGAAACGACTTGTTACTCATAGAACACACTGTGCATGTATTGCGAGGTCTCTATTCCAAAGCTATCTAATGTCACATGGGCCAATTCAGGCTGGGCACTCGACGGACTTTTGCTAAATTATGTTAATGGCATAAGGACTGTGGCACCGATGATGGTAATGGATGGTAAAAACATTTGTTTTAATCTTTTCAGTTCTTCATTGTATGGTGTATACCAGTGTAGGATCTTACTCGAGTAGAGAATTCTTATTTGATTCTTTTAGGACATGAAACACATTGTGCTGAATTGCATGATCAAAAATAGAAAGCAATTGATGTGTTTATCATGTTCATTGTGATGTTGTTTTCTGTTAATAAATTAAAATACACTGGCAGGTACTTTCTCAAAACAGAAGTTCACATGTGCTCTGTATGACAACTGTTTTAGGTGTAATCAAGGTGTCAGTGTTGAACAAATGTTGCCTCCTTTAAGTATAAATATTATACCATAAGAGAATGAATGTTTCAGGGAATGAATCAGAACTGCTGAGGACATGCTAATGTCACTGTTTTTTAACACATTTTTAATGTTTATTTGGTCTGACGGTGGCGCTATTCAGTTTATGAAATATACTGAACAGGCCTTAATCAAACCATTTTAAATATATTTTGAGTTTGAACAAGCTGTTTTGCTTTCATTTTTGTGAATTTGCTGCTTTCAGGTATTTTTGGGAAGATTCAAAGACATAGGTAAAGCAATGTGAATACATGGGTGGTTTTGCTTTCAAATGATAAATATATATTTGAAAATTATTAAAGTGTCTGATAGATATAGAGTGTCCGGGAGTGACCCATCCTACTGTATCGTTCTCAGCTGGTCTTGCTTCTGTGTGGCACAAGTGGTAGCCTAACCTAATTTAAAGTTTTTCTCAATCAATTTGACACTTTTCTCCAATGCAGTGTACTTGTTCTCAAAACAATTAGCACAGCCATCCAAACACAAAATTATCTTAACCAAACAGTTCAACTTTACTGCAAAATGAAGCACTGAAATTTTTTCTAGTAATGCATTTATTATAAGTAAATATTAACATCAAATCTATAGGTGTGTTCTCTATTGATTTTAAAACACATTCAGCTGTAGATGCACAAATATGCTAATGAAAAACATGTTTATTGCCATTCTTCTACAGGGAGTTTTGTTTTACATATATTGTGTATATCTAAACGAAATAAAAATTGTTCCAACACCAACACCTGCTATCACCCATGAGAAAAAAACGAATTGCCCCTTTAAACTTAAAATCTGTTTGTGCCACCTTTAGCAGCAAGAACTTCACTTTTCTGATAACTACAGATCAGTCTTTATATATATATATATATATATATATATATATATATGTGTGTGACTTTTTTAGCTGGTGAAAATACTAGTGTTCTAATAATTTTGGCCACCACTGTATATACATGTGTGTTTGCTGTATACATGAATTATCCTGAATTACTGATCTTGCCTTTCATTTACATCTGGAAGAGAATTTCATTGCATTTTATCTAGACTACATATTTACTGCGCTTGCATCATAGGAGAAAACAAATGTAAGAAGTTTGAATCCATGTTTGAAAAGCTCCCGTCTCAACATCTCCACAGGCCTCTTCCTTTGAGGCTGGTGATGTTGTTCTGGACCACTATGTCAACAATGCTGCTATTCCATTTAAAATAATCTTGATTGTCCACCTGAATGATCTCAAACTTAATTTCTGAAAAATGTTTGGACATTTACAGTAAGTAACAGAAGTTGTCCCAGGAGGACTAAGAATCTGTACTATCAACAATCACAGTCTCCCCCCATGAGAGGCCATGATTTTTACATGGTCAATTAGGGTAATTCTCATTTCATTTGAAATTCATCTGCACCTTCTACCTCTCCTTCCACCCTGTTGTCCACTTTCTCTCAGTCCATGTCTTCTTACAGTTTCTGCTCTTGCTCTTTCCAATACACCAATACCCTCCTCTCTAGTCATCGCTTCTCCCTTTCCTTCTCCTCTCCTCTGTACTCACATCTTCCTCTCTGCTCATCTCTACCTGTTACACTCTTCATCTCTCTCATTACACCCCTTTCTCTACCCACTCCACCACCTTATAGACTTACACCTTTCTTCACCCCCCCCCCTTTATTTTTATTTATTTTATTTTTTACTATTTATTTATTTATTGCATATTCGTTCTTGCTCTTTGAATACTTTCCCTATGAAGGTAGAATGACGTCAAAAAGATTTGCATACGCAGGGTAAGAGTTGAGGAAGTGTACATAAGACTGTGTCTAAATTAAATTTGCATGCGTAGGAGAAGCTTTGTAAAGGTGTAAATCGCGTTTCAAGCATAAGAAAAAACATATTTGCAGCATTTTACTGTTATTCGTAAGTGTAATTCATGTATTGTGAAACTGCACATACCCAAGACATTAATCTTCATTTAGTTCAGGATCATTCTTGCTGTCGGAATGGTACTTTTAACGTACACATAGTCATTTTTTTTTATTAAAAAATAACAACTTAATTAAAACATGATATTTTATAAGTTGTGTACCATTAGGCTAGACTCTCATGTGTTCATACTGAATTGCAAGCTGGTGTTAACATTATTTGGTTTGGCTTTACATTGAAATTTTATAATCTACTTACGCCACTGATCTGATGCTAAACTTTATAATCAAAATGATGTTATGTGACAATGCTCAACACTATGGTATCAGAGTGCTATACTTTGTAAAACCTCTTTACTATGCCAATAAAGCTACTTAAATATGAATTTGTAAATTTTTCAGACCATGTTTCTGTTTATGGTATTTAACACTGATTACTTTCCTGTGACTGATCAAGCTATTATATGAAGCAAGAATGAGTAACAAAATGCTTTCTTTGTGTCCAGATTTGACTAATGCAAAAACGTTGCTAAATATGTATTTAATAATATCTAAATATATATCCAAATTCAAGTAACTAATTATGTGGGAATCCAAAGTTCCCAACCACTATAGGGAACACACAGTCATGTTTATATGTTTATTTATAGAGAGCTAAACAGCCATCTAGTGGTTACAC
>NW_015548181.1:40369-58889 GCF_001515605.1 Sinocyclocheilus anshuiensis | reverse complement strand
GGACCCGCCCTCCCCCTCACGCTCGCAAAACTCAGTTAGTGAGAGAATCGTGCCAAAATTGTAAGCGCAGAGAAAAGAAAGACGGAGTTGTACATATCGGTTTATTTCTGGAGCTTTTTGCCCCACATACACAACAAGTCATTTAGACATTTGCAGTTAGTTTTTTTACGCATACAGATTGGTTCTATGCAGTCGATCCGTTTTGCAGTACATCACATTTTCATTTTTGGGTGAACTATCATATCATAACATATATATTTGTTATATATATGTTATCATATCATAACATATATATTTTGCCTTAGCATGAAGCTGCAGTTTCACAATACATGAATTACACTTACGAATAACAGTAAAATGCTGCAAATATTTTTTTCTTATGCTTGAAACACAATTTACACCTTTACAAAGCTTCTCTTACGCATGCAAATTTATTTTACGCTTACAGTCTTATGTACACTTCCACAACTCTTAAGCCTCGTTCACACGAAGAACGATAACTATAAAGATAACTATAACGATAACGATATTAGCGTCCACACCAGCGAACGATATCGTCTGTTTATTCTAAGCGCACCCGCGTCTGCCGCTTTAAATTCTCCAGCTCGTTACAGCAGGATGGATTCTGATTGGCTCTCAATTTTTTATCGTTCATCAGCTGGAGAAAAATCGTTTTGAAAGTGATTCCAACGATATCGTTTCTCTTTGTCTTTATCGTTATAGTTGTGGTGTGGACTCTGCTATTCTTTAATATTGAGAACGATTTTTAGAACTTTATCTTTATCGTTATCTTTATAGTTATCGTCCTTGGTGTTAACAGGCCTTTACCCTGCGTATGCAAATCTTTTTGACGTCATTTTACCTTCATATTTCCCTTTTATTATTACTCTGAAGCAATTGTGATAAATGTGTAAATGATTAGGAGAACTGCATTTCTTGTGTTGAGTGTATGATAAAACGAATAGTCAGTTTAGAGCCAATCGAAAATACACAATGTTCATTTGATAGAATGACAAATTACAAAGTTTTATTTGTTGCATTTGGACAAATGGTACATAAAAGTTTGTGATTTGTGTAAAATGTTTTTTCAGATATTTTAAAGTATTGGTTGGTTGCATTAACTATTGTGAAAACAGGTCAGAATTTTGTGCACATTGTTTTGAGAAAATTATTTGCATGATTTGTAATTTGTTTGAAATGAATGAAAACATTCGATCTGTTTAGGAAAATTACAAAGTATTCAGATCACTGTGTTAACTGTTTTGAGAACAGTGACCTCATGAGTTTGGAGAAATGTGTCAAATCAATTGTGAAAAAGGAAAGTTTTTTTTTTTAACAATTTTATTTAAATAGTATTTGCGCTTGACACCAGAGTGTTGATGTGCACACAAACTGGCTAGCTTTATTGTCTGCAGAAATTATTGGGGTGTGTTTGTTTGTTTATTATTTATGCATATTTTACAGACATCACAATTAACATTAAGGTCCTTCAAAGAGAATATCACCTTAAACCTGGAATACACTACATGATTTTTGCTCAGATTTTCTGCCAATTTACTGTCTGGCGAAGTTGACACTAGTTGCCGAAAGTCAAAGTCAGTCTGCAGATTTGTGTTGACAGATTCCATAGAAAATCACGTAGTGATGGGAACAGACTCAGATTTTTTAGCTTCAGACTCTGATTCCACCCAGTTGGAGGATATCAAACATTTCTGATATTTTCAACTAATTTTAGAAGACATATTGTTTTCATTTGTCAAGTGTCTCCTAGCAACAATGCACACATTTCTGAATGAGTTTTCTGATTGGAACCATAGGTATGTATACATGTATACATAACACAGGCGTTTAGTGTATGATGGCCAGTTTTCCTCTGTCACTATTTACAAAGTCGGTGTGTATGATGCTAGTGTTTTGAAAATATGTTCAGATTTTAAAAATCATTAGTGTATTCCAGCCTTTAGTTTATAGAAGAATCGCTTTATGTATCCCCCAATTGTAAGTCGCTTTGGATAAAAGCGTCTGCTAAATGACTAAATGTAAATGTAAATGTAGTTAGTGAACTAATTTAAACATTTAGTAACACAATGTTTTAGTTTTGTCTTATTTGAAAATTCTACTTTTATATTTTAGCTGGTTTAACTTTTATTTATGGTAAAATTAAGTTGTAAAAAAGTCATTAAAAATATTATATAGATCAGTAAGTAACATTTTGGCTTGTGTCTAAATAAAATATAAGGTGAATTCAGATAAAGTGGGCCATTTAGCCTTGTTTGTACTGCTCAAAGGGTCTACACTTTCAGCATAACAATGGTCTTTAAATAAAGAGACACTATCTCTTTAAATTATAAAATAGTTTGGCTGATGCAATATAACCTTGGTAAATGTGGCTGCACCTCAAAGGAGGACTCCATCATGAAAGGTAGTAAGCTCTTTGACATTCACATTTCCATTTCTAACTTGTAAGGTTGCTTAGTAAATGTAAACAAATATAATTGTGACAGTACTTGCGTTATGTGTTACTGTAGTTAACATTAAAATGCAAAAAATACATTTCAAAAAAGTTTTTCTTGTAATGTGGTTAAAAATTGCTAACCTACTTTGGTTGAGTGTGCTAGATAAAGTGGGCCATAGGTTTTACATGCAGAGTAAAGCTTTAAAATATGGTCACAATTAAAGTTCATTTAACTCATCCGTCCATCGGGTCATTTTGACCCAAAACGTTTTTTCAAAAAAATTCTAAAAATCGTGTGTTGATCGTAACGGTCCAAGATTTCTTTACTTCGTTCACACTTGCACCGGGAATACACAAAAAAGATTTGAGTGGATTCGAGGAGTTTAAATGGGTGCAATAAAACAAGTAACAAAAGTGTCAACAAGTCATTTTGACCCGCATAGGAATTCATGGAATTTATGAGAAAACTGCATTTTTCATTAAATTTGATTTTTTTTTATATACAAAATCTGAGACAATCCAGTAAAGATTTATACCCAAACGAAGGGCTGAGACTACAGAATATCCCCAATGCAGAAAAAACTCACACACACACACACACGCACACACATGCACAAACACACACAAGGTGTTTGTGCATGTCATTTTTCCATTTTTTTTTACTTAACACAGTTAGATTTGAGTGATGTGGTGGAGACCAATGAGTTTATATCATATTTATATTTTTTAAAAATATATTATATATTTATTTCATATCTATGAATGTTTTTGCTGCCGTACCATGGGTGTAGTAGGCGCAATGATATCACGCAGCACCTGAAAATAGTCCCCAGCACGCTCCCTGTGCAAGCAGGTGGTCACGTTGGTTATGTTGACGGAAGTTAGCCTATTTTCAGGCGCTGCGTAATATCAATGTGCCTGCTGCACCCATGGTACGGCAGCAAAGTTCCTTGATTATTACGCTGGAATGAGAGTATAGTTCCTAGCCATATCGGCCTAGAAAATCGCAACTTTTCATTTTCCGTCGGTCTTAGTACACGATGTAACTACAGAAGAGTCAAGTTTTAAATAGGAAAAATATAGAAACTATTTGGTCATTTTTGAGCGAGATGTTAACGGTCTAATCAGATTCAATGATCTATGCTAAGCTACAGCTAAAAGTGCTACTGCCAGACCCGGAGATCGGCTGAATGGATTCAAAAACGGTAAAACTCAACTGTTTAACTCTAGGGGTATTGGAAAATGAGCCAATTTTCAAAAATAGTGGCGTGTTCCCTTAAGATTATCTCATTTCTCATGTTTCACTTGTTTTGCTCATTTAAAAATCTCCATAGGGTTCTATAGGCCCCTCTAGTGGCTATAACCATAAAATGCAATTTTATGTAATTTTTTCCCCACCAGATAGCATCAGAGACACTCAGTGACTCAATTCGAAGGCCATCTGTTGGTTTTTGATGAAACAGGACTGAAATTGCGTCTTTCTTTGTTTTATTGGTGAAATAATGTACAAAAACTGCTTATTTGCTTATGTTTTCTTAAAAATATCCAGAATAAAAGGTAAATATGATAAAACTCACCAAAAAACAATAGAAAAACCTACATTAAAAAATAGAAAAAAAATTATAAAAATGTTCCAATATAAGCTTTCTGGACCAAAAATAAAATTAGTGTCATTTTTGGCCTTCGGGTCATTTTGACCCGTGAGGGACACTTTTGTTATAGGTTCGGGAGGGACGGATGAGGGTTAAAGTGTTTAGAGAAAACAGACAGATAAAAGATTACATTTAATATGTTTTTTGTAACCTTTTTGTAACCTACTGTATTTGTTGTTGCGTGTGTTAGTTACATTTTTAATATGCTGTTCATTTTCATCAATATTCTTTTAGATTTCATATTCTGTTAGATTTGCTATTTTTTACATTTTTTTAAATGGAGGCTATATGTTATTTAGTTTGTTAAATATGTTGCTGAATACGTTTGATAATATTTGTTAATAATCATTAAAAAAATAAAATGAATATATTTTTTATAATTTCTAATTAAGATGCTGGATAATTTTTGGATTAATCAGAGATGGCCGACTTACAGCTAAATCTTATGGTTAGCAAGTTTAGAACCACTGACCTAGTCTTCCATTACACCTCAGAGACATTTGCTGATGATTTGGAACACTTAATTGGGACATACCCACCCCCAGCTAAAATTGTAAATCCATTGGTAGTGCTGTATTTTATGGGTAAGTGTGTCATTTGAATTAAATGTCACATCCCTTCCTCAGGGTATACTTAATTAGTAGATATATGTTTCACACATGTTCATAAATTAGTTGTATTGATTTTCACTCTTTCATCAGTCTCAGAGAGTGCTGCTCTCTGCTTTTTTTTTAGGTATCTTAAATGTTTCAAGTAAATATTTCTATGCCTCATGTTTGAAGATTCAGCAGCAGATTAGACAGTAAGTCAGCAGTCTCATGTTCCCCTCATGCTGTCACATTCTCTCGCAAAAATCATAGGAGGGGCATTGAGAGTGACCTCATCTGTGTCTGTGTGCTATATTTAGATCTGGAGTTGGATTTGACCATGTGGTGGGGTTTCCAGCTGAGTAACTTCTGTCAAAGTGTTACCACAGAATGTGTTGTTGGAGTAACAAGTTCCCTGTACCTGTGCTTTTGTTTTGTATAGATTTTTAGTTTGTAATGTTGTCCTGTTACTGTTTTCTGTTCCCCTTTGTGATTACTTTTTTAAATATATTTATTATATTTATATTTTTTATGCAAACTTCATTAACAACATTAGGCAAAACACTTTTCCTTTGTTAGGACCTTTATATAAATGTTATTACATTTTTTCCCCTGATGTCAATATCTCAAGCAGTAAGATCTGGAAGAGAACCAGTTACGGGTTTTACATTTTTTTCATTTTTAATGAGATGAGGCAGGTTCAAAGAAAAACAGCTTTACGAATCTTTACATGAATTTGCATGAAATATTGTGAATTGAAGCACTCGTATTAGAATTAACAACAGTTAAAAATATTTCTAGTTTTTTGTAATCTTTACAAAAGTTCTCTGTAATTTTCTCAGAGGCTTATGTTTATTAAAAGTTCTACCCAAGTACCCGTTTAACCTCTATTCCAGATATATTAGAGTTGTCCAACTGATGTACATAATTTCACTTAGACTAATTCACCAGTAGACCTAAGGCATCATAGAACAATTATAAAACCTCCAGAATGACAGGGACTTGATCTTTTTTATTTTAGGGCAGTCATGGCCTAATGGTTAGAGAGTCAGATTTGTAACAGATTTGTAGGTGGAGGGAGTGAAGGACCAGCACCTTCTTCCACCTTCAATACCACGACTGAGGTGAGACCCTTGAGCAAGGCACATAACCCCCAACTGCCCCCCAGGTGCCACAGCAAAAATGGCTGCCCACTGCTCCAGGTTTGTGTTCACAGTGTGTGTGTGTGTTCACTACTGTCTGTGTGCACTTGAATGGGTTAAATGCAGCGCACAAATTCTGAGTAGGTGTGTTTTGAGTTTGAGCTCCGTCAAGTTAATTCTTTGTCGTCTAATTTTTTATCTTAAAATCAATTTTATACACCATCATTTTCGTTTCTATAACGTGTGAATATATCCCCTATCGTATTCTACAACAAAAACAATCAGATGTACATTAACTGACAGTCACCACTGATAAGCTACCACTAAATATTGTAGAAACTTAATTTGCTGTAAAGTTGCTTTGCAATGATTTGTATCGTGAAAAGCGCTGTACAAATAAACTTGACTTGACTTGACTATACTTGGCCACACGTCATGTCACTTTCACTAATAATAAACAGGTATCATCAGCAAGTTGACTAATTTCCTTAATTCTGGAGTGAATAGTAATGATTTAGCAAATGGGGAAATAGGGCATCCCTGTCTAATACCTCTTAGAATAATAAAACATAGAGAAGTACCAGAAATTATGAGAAAATATATGCACAAAAGACTGCTTTGTAAATAATCTTCCTGACTTGTCTCAATTGCTCAGCAAATCCAATAGCTTTGAAAAACTTGATGATGTAACAAAAACTACAAACTCTCTCTTTTCTAGCACTTTAGATACAGTTGCTCCTTTATGCTTAAAGATGATTAAGGAAAACAGTCCGACACCGTTGTACAACGAGCACACCCGCACTAGACAGCAGTCCGGAAAATGGAGCACAGCTAGAAGAAAACAAAACTAGAGGTATTTCGTATTGCATGGTGTGAAAGTACTTGTAGAAAAGCTAAAAAAATGCTAGATCTGCTTTTCGTCTCTTTGAGAAGAAAACAAACAACCCCAGGCATTTAATCAAAACAGTGGATAAATTAACAAATAATAAAGCATCAACAGATGCCAACAGCACAGCAGTAATGACTTTACGAACTTGTTTACTTCCAAGATCGATATTATTAGAGATAAAATTCTAACCATGCAGCCATCAGCTACAGTATCGCATCAGACAGCGTTTGGAGCTGTTTTTGATGTGTGTCATGGTTTTCCTGATAACAGACATGGAATGTGAATGCATAATTTACGTGATTAGAAGAGCACAAAAATATGACTAAATCTCCTGACAACTTGCAGTGTTATCATCGAGGCTGAGAAAAGAACAAAACCCTGCAGACAACAGATAAATGCAGTTATTGCTGTTTTCCATGTTCGTGGAGTAAATATATTTACATGGCTTTTTAAAAAGGCTGGGTAGCCAGTGTTTTGTATGCGTTTGGCCAATCAGCGTGCACTTACGCGACTGGTAGTTCCTGTAGAACTGTTTTAGACTGAAGTAGGAGCTAATTTATTTCCCCAAATGGAGTTACTAGAATTTACAGTCCTAGTTTCTGTGGTGCGAACATGCCAAAAAGCGGGAACTTCCACCAATAGTTCTAGGAGCTATGAATAGGTTCCTCCTGTGCAAAAGCGCCTTAAGATACTAAAAGAGTTGCTTCCAGAAGTCATAGATCCTATTCTGCCTATTATTAATTCGTTAATGACATTAGGATATGTCCCCAATACCTTCAAATTGGCTGTTATTAAGCCACTCATCAAAAAAACACAACTTGATCCTAGAGAATTAGTTAATTACAGACCGATCTCAAATCTCACTTTTCTGTCAAAAATGCTAGAAAAGGCTATGCTCGGCTATGTTCCTTCTTAAAGAGAAATGTATCTGTGAGGATTTCCTATCAGGATTAAGACCGTATCATAGTACTGAAACTGCTATCATCAGAGTTACAAATGACCTGCTCTTATCATTGGATCGTGGTCGTATCTCTCTATTAGTTCTACTGGAGCTTAGCGCTGCGTTCGGCATCAATCACAACATTCTTTTGAGTAGACTAGAAAATTATGTTGGCATTAGTGAAATTGCATTGGCATGGTTCAAATCATATTTATCTGACCATCATCAATTCATATGAGTGAATGAAAAAGTATCATATCGTTCACAAGTGCAGTATGGAGTATACACTGTAAAAAATTATCGTGATTTTAACGGTAAAAGGCTGTAGAAATGCCACAGTAAAAACCTATTAAATGATTTACAGTAAGTTTCCTTACAATATACGGTGAATAACTGTAACAGATCTGTATTGTTGTTTTATAACCATTAAATGAGACGACACACACCTGGCTCTAGAACTCTCATGCTTTATCTACCACCTTGTCAGTGTTGCCAACTTCTTTCAATAGAAAGTAACTAAAGCCAGTTTGAAAGGTCGCTAAATGTCGCCAGATGACGTCTTACTCTAATTAGCATATTCATGACGTCAGCGCGTCTGTTGCCTTTTATATTTGCTTGTCTCTCTGTGCTCACATACTGTATTTTAATGCAGCCAAATTCTCAATAAAACTGTTTTCATTTATATATATTACTGTTTCTGTTGTCAGACAACAGAATAAATATGAAATAGTGACTGAAATGCGGCCCTTTAAGACTACACAATCTGCACAAAAATCCTGCTTTATATTTGAGCCATCGTCTGATGAAATGAAACGCACATAAGAAAAGACAAGACAAAGACAATTCCTGTGCTGTGATTTCGGCTATATTTGCATGTAAACTTAGAGAAGCAACATAATATCTATTTTAACTGAAGGCGCTGCTCCTCTCAGCTGTTCGATGTACAGAGCAGACGCAGAGAGAGAGGTGTGTGCGTGCTGACCTCGCACCGTTGCGTCAGTACCAGCGATCACAGAGACTCGCTAAGGTTTGTCCAAGAAGTCGCTTCGGCTATATTTGCATGTAAAATTAGAGAAGCAACATAATATCTATTTTAACTGAAGGCGCTGCTCCTCTCAGCCGCTCGCTGAACAGAGCAGACGCAGAGAGAGAGGTGTGTGCGCGCTGACCTCGCACCGTTGCCTCAGTACCAGCGATTACAGAGACTCGCTAAGGTTTGTCCAAGAAGTCGCTAGATTTGTCGCTAGTCGCTTTTTTGGAAAAAATGTCGCCGGGGGTTCTGAAAAGTCGCTAAATTGGCAACACTGCACCTCGTGCTTACGTGTCACGTGCTTTCACGTTACGTACTTACATCAGCGTTACCCAATAATGCATTAATCAACATAAGCATTATTCCTTAACTATATAATTAAACATTTACTCTGATGCATTTATTTCAGTAACTATTTTAGTGCATTTTAAAGTCTCTGAATCTTGAAAGAACTTTAAACTCTCTTCCAGATTTTGTGATGATGATTGGCTTGCTCACAGATAATTTTCTTGACATGTTTGCTCCACTACAACAGGTAAGTCTGGACTAATTTCACTGTCCAGGTTTTCATTAGTGTTTGACTAATTTTCAAAGTCATCTTGATCACTTGTTGATGGAAATTCTTGTTCTTTTGTCTTTAACAGATGCCTTCTGTTTCTTCTATAAATCCTTCCATCAAGTGTGCGAAGAATGTATGACCTTGGGGAATCATGTTTCTTTAGAACTGTTGCAGGATTCCAGATTTGTCCTTGCTGTATACTCACTTTGTCTCCTGGTGATATGTCTGAAAAAATAAATCTTGGTGTTTTTGTCATAATACAATTTTTGCTTTGACTGTCTGTGGTTGAGTTTTTCTTGAATTTGTTTACTTCCTTTTGGAGTCAACAGCGTGGTGGAAGTTGGCAGTTCCTTCATATTTCATCTTGTGTTCAGGGGAGTTATTTTTGTAGGATTGTCATAACAAAATGGGCCTAAGAGTGAATTGTTCATTTGATACATTTTAATTTGAATTCATGCAAGATTGTCACGACAAAATGTGCCCAAGAGTGAATTGTTCATTTTGTAAGTTTTCATGCAGGATTGTCATGACAAAATGGGCTTAATAGTGAATTGTTCATTTTATAAAATTCAATTTAATTATTGTGTACATTTTGATTGTTACTTTTAAAATTATGCTGCTGTGTGTGTGTTTTATTGAAATGTTTTAGTTTTCATATAGAAAGATTTATGATGCACATGTTCTTGACTTTGGAGTAAACATTTATTTTGAATCTTGTGATTAAAGTATATTTCATATAAAATGCCCAGAAGTTTCAAACATTATTTTTAATATCACAAACAGGAAATTACTCGCATAATACAATGAAACGGATAACTGTATAGGTCTACAACTAAATTACACAAGATTAATGTTTCTAAAATGCTTAATATGTCATTATAAAATGCATACATACATAAAGTATGACGTATCGTGTGTACTAAAAGCAAATTACCCCTTAAAAACCGTAAGGTGGCGCTACTCTGTTAAAAAAAAAAGTAAGCTCCGCCCCTCACTTCCGGTTCTGTGGCTGCGGTTCTGTGGCTGTGGTTCTGAAACTGCTGGTGTTGCGGGTCTGCAGCTGGATACTATTGTTAGAAGTGCTGGTGACATTCCGATGCCATCTAGTGGAGTATTGCGATATTACAGCAACGCAATATATGGATCTCCATTCTCACTTTGTGACTTCGTAAGCATTCTCTTGATTGTTTGAACCATTCTTTTTGCTTGTCTGTTTGACTGAGCATATCCCGGACTAGACGTTTTGTGCTCGAACTCCCAGTTTTCTGCAAAAGACTTGAATTATTGACTGGCATATTGTGGACCATTATCTGATATTATCACATCAGGTATGCCATGTCTTGCAAACAGTGATTTCAATGCAATGATTACACTTCTGCTCGTAGTGTCATTTAGCTTTGCAATCTCTGGAAACTTGGAGTAGTAATCTACACACAGCAAATACTCAGAACCATTGTAATGAAACAAGTCAGTACCGACCTTTGCCCATGGTCTGCCCGGCAATGCATGAGTTATTACGCAGGGGTGTGAAGTAACGAATTACAAATACTCACGTTACAGATGATAGATACTCTTCATTCTTTATGACAAATAAGATAATGTGTATTACAGAATGTACAACGTTTTTAAAAGGTATCAATTGCGGTGTACAGCGTGATGAGGGGGTAGAATCCACAGCTCAGTACTCACTACTCAATACTCATGAGTACTTTTAAATAGGCTACTCTTTTACTCTTACTCAAGTAGTTTTTTGGACAAGTAATTTTACTCTACTCACATTACATTTTTTGAAAGGTAATGGTACTTTTACTTGAGTATATTTTTTAAGTACTCTTTCCACCACTGCTTAACGGCAACAAACTGTAGAAAAACAGTTCCCTTTCGATACTACACTTGTACTGCGTCTGCTAGACGCATATGGGAAAAAAGCCTTTTTCTCCTGAACTGAAGCCTTTTCATTCACGCAGTGAAACTGCACGGCCATTGGTTCGTGCAGTGCTTAAAAAACGAACCAATGGCTAGGCAGCGGCGCTGCACAAGCCTATGGCGACGAAGCCCGCCAAAGCCAGCCAGAATGGGCGGGGCATCTGGCTATATAAGCGGGCGCTCGCCAGAGGATTCTCAGATATATTCTCCTTCAGCGACGACTCAACGTCCTCAAGCTGATCCGAAGACGCTCGCCGTTGACACGCCTTCGCAGCTGGAATCGGGACCTCTCAGCACGGCTGACCTGCTTCTCTGCCGCTCCTGCGACGCAGAAGTTCCGGTCCGACCTGATCTCATTCGGGGGAAGTGAGGACAAGCTGCTTGATGACAGCATGTCATTGGCAGCATCGGATGCAGAGGGGCTGTTGGGCTCGGTGAATGACACCACCCCCTCGCCATCGTCTGTGCCCAGCGCCACTAAAGACGGGATGGATGCCGAGCTTCTCCGTATCCTCTCCAAAGCGGTTGAAGAGCTGGGTTTAGAGTGGCCTCCGCCAGTGGAGCCCTCTCGCAGCCGTCTGGATGAATGGTCCCTGCCGGAGCGCCGCCAGGCCCCTCATCAGCATGCTTCTCTGTTTTTCCCGGAGGTCTATGATGAGCTCACCAGATCGTGGCGCGCTCCCTACTCCGCCCATCTCCGTACTGCTTCTTCATCCGCCCTCACTTCAATCGACAGCGCTGAAGAAAAGGGGTACGATAAGTCACCTCCCCAAGATGAGTCAGTGGCCGCGCTTCTCTGCCCACCCACGGCCATCGGCTGGAGAGCAAAGGTCGCTCACCCATCCAAGCCGTGTAGGACCACTTCAGCTCTCGCTGGACGTGCCTACACCTCAGCTGGACAGGTGGCTTCAGCGCTTCATTCAATGGCAGTCCTCCAGGTCTTCCAGACCAAAATCCTCACATCCTCCGATGAGTCTGGCCTGGACCCCGCTACCCTCAGGGATCGGAGGAGTGCACCTGACCTGGCTCTACACGCCACCAAGACCATCGCCCAGGCGATCAGGAGATTGATGGCCAGCCTTGTGGTGCTCGAGCGCTATTTGTGGCTGACACTGACAGAGATTAAGGACGCGGATAAGATCTCCTTCCTCGATCGCAACCGACCTGGATCTGCGCGCCACCAAGACCACCGCCCAGGCGATCAGGAGATTGATGGCCAGCCTTGTGGTGCTCGAGCGCTATTTGTGGCTGACACTGACAGAGATTAAGGACGCGGATAAGATCTCCTTCCTCGATGCTCCAATATCTCCCAAAGGCCTTTTTGGCCCGGCAGTCAAAGGATTCACTGAGCGCTTCACGGAGGCACAGAAATCGTCCCAGGCTATGCAACATTTCCTGCCTAAGCGCTCCAGCTCCGCTGCTGCCTCAGCTCGCCCTAAGTCTGCGCCGACTCAGCAGCCCACGAAACCAGAACCACACTTTCAGACGGCTAAAGCGCAGCAGACGCGGGGATGCTCTCGCTCGGCCAAACTCTATAGTGTCGAGATGGGTTATGGGGATAATAAAGCGAGGATATTCACTCCAATTCGCTCGAAGACCCCCGTGCTTCAGCGGCGTGCTCCCCACCTCACGTCCTGCACTCAGAGGTGATTAATTTGCTGGCAAAAGGAGCTTTGGAAATGGTTCCTCCAGCCCAGAGCGAGTCAGGCTTTTACAGCCGTTACTTCCTCGTCCCCAAATGAGATGGTGGCCTCCGACCCATCCTCGATCTCAGACACCTGAATCGCGCCCTCATGAAGAGGTCGTTCAGGATGATTACACTGAAACAGATCCTCGCGCAAATTCGCTCGGGAGACTGGTTCTTTTCTCTGGACCTGAAGGATGCATACTTTCACATCCAGATAGCCCCCCGTCACAGGCGATTCTTGAGATTCGCCTTCCAGGGAGTGGCTTATCAATATACGGTCCTTCCCTTCGGGCTGTCCCTGGCCCCTTGCACTTTTACGAAGTGCATGGATGCGGCTCTCTCCCCTCTGAGACAGATGGGAATCCGTATTCTCAATTACCTCGACGACTGGCTCGTTCTGGCGCAGTCGGAGGCAGAATTAATATCACACGGGACCCTCCTCCTCAGCCACCTGGAGTGCCTGGGACTCAGGGTCAATTTTGCCAAGAGCTCGTTGTTTTTCAGCCAGCGAATTTTGTTCCTGGGAACAATTTCCGACTCAGCTCAAATGAAAGCTGTAGTCACGCCGGAACGAGCTCTGGCCATACGGAGGCTGGCGACCTCTTTCGAGATTGGTACCGCTCGCCCTCTCAAAGAGTTTCAAAGGATGCTGGGTCTCAGGTTGGGGGACGCTGTGTGAGGGCATACCGGCTTTCGGCCACTGGTCGAAGGCGGAAAAAGGCTTCCACATCAACTGCCTGGAAATGCTAGCAGTATGTCGAGCCTGTCAGTTCTTCCTGCCAGTCCTAAAGGGGCACCATGTGCAAATCCGATCAGACAACATGTCTGTGGTGTCCTACATAAATCGCCAGGGAGGCCTCTCCTCGAAGCGTCCCTTCACTCTGGTAGAACGCTTCTTAGAGTGGGCTCAACCCAACCTGCACTCACTGAGGGCAGCGCATATACCGGGCAGATTGAACCAAGGAGCGGACATGCTATCAAGGAGCAATGACCCCTCAGGGGAGTGGACGATCCATCCGCAGACGGTTCAGAGGATCTGGGAGATCTTCAGCAAGGCCGAGGTGGACCTCTTCGCCTCAGAAGACAACTCTCACTGCCCAATCTATTTCTCAAAGACCAGGGACGCATTGACCCTCGATTGGCCCAACCTCCTTCTTTATGCTTTTCCTCCGATTACTCTGATCCCACAGGTAATCAGGCGAGTGAGGGAACAAGAACACAGGGTTCTCCTGGTGGCCCCCCTTTGGATGAACCAGCTGTGGCTATCAGAGCTAACTCAGCTGTTGATAGCGGCCCCTTGGCCTGTTCCGCTGAGACAGGATCTCCTCTCTCAAGCGAATGGGACAATATGGCATCCTCGGCCCGACCTATGGGCCCTGCCCCTCTGGCCGCTCGACGGGAGCCTTCAAGCCTCAGCGAGTCTTAAACACAATTTCAGAGGCTAGAGCTCCGTCTACGAGACACCTCTATGCCTTAAAGTGGTCTTTTTTCTCCGCTTGGTGTCTAAACCGTGGCAAAGACCCCCTTACTTCCGATTTGACAGAGGTGTTGTCATTTCTACAAGAGCTGCTGGATAAGGGACGTTCCGCATCCACGTTCAAAGTCTATGTGGCGGCTATAGCGGTCTCTCATGCCCCTATTAAGAGCCAATCGGTGGGCAGAAACAGCGCGGTCATCCGCTTCCTGAGGGGTGCTAGGAGACTGAATCTGCCTCGTCCCCCTACCGTCCCTTCATGGGACCTGCCCACTGTGCTGAGCACCCTGAAGGGCCCCGCTATCGAGCCACTACAGTCTGCCCAACATTAGGTCGCTATACCTTTCTGCAAGAGCTGCTGGATAAGCCGCTTCTGTTGGCCGACTTACGACCCCTGTTGCTTAAGACTGCCCTCCTCTTGGCTTTAGCATCGGTCAAGCCAGTGGGCGACTTGCAAGCACTGTCAGTCAGTGCTTCATACCTTGAGTTTGGGCCTAACAACTGTAGAGTCGTCCTCAAACCAAGACATGGCTATGTACCTAAAGTGCTCTCCACTCCGTTCAGAGCACAGGTCATTACGCTCTCCGCGCTTCCTCCAACTGAAGAGGACAGAGAGCTATCTCTGCTCTGCCTCGTCAGAGCTTTGAGAATCTATATTGAGCGTTCTGCTCCCTATAGGCGATCGGAACAACTCTTTGTCAGCTTCGGTAAACGCACCAAAGGGCTTCCGGTTACGAAGCAAAAACTCTCTAGATCAGGGGTTTTTAACCTTTTAGGACATGCGCCCCCCAATGTTTGTCTAATTTTACTCGTGCACCCCGTGTGTTGAAAATTGTGTTTTTCAACACATTTGTTGTGGTAAAAAAGGGCCAAGGCACAATATGTAATGTTGTTGATTATGATTTGCAAATGACATAACCATCTTTAAAAAACAGGTTGGATGATTTTGTGCAGAGTCTCTTTTCGTACCAAAGCGATGTTATGGTAACATATTAGAGCAAAAGAATAAGCGGGCTATTATGAAAGATCACACACAGTCAAACTGTAATGCTGTTTGTGGGGTTGTTTGATCATGTTCTGCTGTTTTATTTCAGTTGATTTAATCTAAGGTTGTGGCTGTATGTCAGTTGTCGCTTTGGATAAAAGCGTCTGCTAAATGACTAAATGTAAATCTACTGCAGAAGGCTACTTTCTGGAAAACAACAAATATTACCCAGAATACATTGGTTTTCTTGCTATAACAAATGTGCTTTACAAACACAGTTACAACAACCAGACAAGCTAGCATTAAAAAGTGAAGGGTCAAGAGCCCAACTAAAGCAAACACTGATCGCCACGATGGTGAGGTCAAACAAAACGTTTTCAATAAAACATCTAAACCTCTGTTAATTCTCAAATAATTTTTGTAGATATATGACAGAAATAAAGTCAAACTGTAATGCTGTTTGTGGAGTTGTTTGATCATGTTCTGCTGTTTTATTTCAGATGATTTCATCTAAGGCTGTGGCTGTATGTCAGTTGTAGTTTCATTTCTTGCTCTTTTCTTCAGCGATTCTGCTTGTTAACAGCAGCTGTTCATTATTGGCTGAATTCACTCACTAGTTTTCATTCTCTCTGTCAGGGGGACTATATTAGTAAACTCATGTAGGGAATAGTGAATGAGGGTGTAGGGTGTGATTTGAAACACAGCCTCTGAGTGTCGAATCTGAACGCTGTTACTACAAGGACTGCAGAAGGATACTTTCTCGAAAATAACAAATACTACCCAGAATACATTGTTTTTTTACGGGATTGTACTGTTGTAATGAAAAAACAGGATGTTACTGTCAGAATATGGCCATTTTTTAACAGCAATTTTTTACAGTGTACATAATCATATATATATATATATATATATATACACCTTGCTACATGTACTGCGTTAGGCTAACCGAAACTTGTCATTTGCACTTATATATTGTTGCTCTTTTGTTAGTTTTGACTGCTTTTATTGTCCTCATTTGTAAGTCGCTTTGGATAAAAGCGTCTGCTAAATGACTAAATGTAAATCTACTGCAGAAGGCTACTTTCTGGAAAACAACAAATATTACCCAGAATACATTGGGGTTTTTTTACGGGATTGTACTGTTGTAATGAAAAAACAGGATGTTACTCCAAGAGGTCCTCGCTGCAGCCTGTAGCTCGATGACATTGCTGGATCAGATCCAATACGTATTGGATGTTTGACGAGCATGCGCAGGTATTGGATTTTTAATGCGCATGCGCAAAGTGGGGCTGTCATTGAAGCTAGTATTTAATTAAACTGTATTTAGTATTTATTAAACTGTAATTACGAGATATAGGTGTGTTTCATAGGCTTACACAAATTATATTATACTGTGATTATACACTAGTAGTGTATTCAAACATTTTTTAAGCAACGATGGCGTAGTTTTGAATGAAAGGGTATGTAAGCTATGTTTATTTTTTATTAGTTTGATTCGTTTTAGAAATAAAACTCTACTAATTACAATTTTGTTTGTTCTTTATGAAAAAATGGGGTGTAACTATTGTCTTTATTTTTTCCTCTGATAGTCAAGATAGTTAGATAGTTCTGTCAAAAATTCATTCATGAATCAAATATTATTTTTCGTTCTCACTCTCTGTGCTATACGTGACGCAGTATAAAAAAAGTTATAGGCCTACTAAAATATGCGGACATAATTTTTATACCATATAAAAATAAAAAGAAGAAAAACAATCCTGTCAGTCGGGGTTCCGTATAGCCGATAGACCCGTTATCCCGGGTTATACCGGGTTTTTACAGTTAATCCCATGTCCAGCAAATAAATACACACACGGTCGGGGACAAGGCATATTAATACAAAGATGACCATTTCTTTTTTTGTGTGTTAGGCCTACACAGTAAAATCCCGAGTGTTAAATTAAGACTTAAATTAAGCTCGGAGCATATATGGTCCCACTCTAAAAAAGTGTTAAAGTAACACTGAAGCAGTGTTAAAGTTCATGAGATAATTATGTGATTAGTTAACTGCAGATTGAGCATTAGTGATGAACAGCTGCTGCTAACAAGCAGAATCACTGAAGAAAAGAGAAACAAGAATTACAACTGACTTCAGCCACAGACTTATATGAAATCAACTAAAATAAAAGAAAACATTAAATCTCTCAAGATCTCAGCAGAAGATGAGTAACCAGCTTCACAAACAGCATTTCAAACAGAAATAATAGAAAAAATTTTAAAAACACTTTGCACACTAGTTTAAAATATCCATGCAGTTTAAACACACAGACATCAAGAATCAGCATATGAATCTCAACAATGGTGATGATCATCAGACAGATTCATGTTGCATTGCATTCTGGGTGCACCAATCATAACTCATCCACGGCTTCCAGCATGCAATGCGACATTGCGACTGTGGCTGAAGTCAGTTGTAATTCTTGTTTCTCTTTTCTTCAGTGATTCTGCTTGTTAACAGCAGCTGTTCATCACTAATGCTCAATCAGCACTTAATTAATCACATAATTATCTCATTAACTTTAACACTGCTTCAGTGTTACTTTAACACTCTTTTAGAGTGGGACCATATATGCTCCGAGCAGTGTTAATTTAACAGTCGGGATTTTACTGTGTATTATTAGAAAATACGAGATTAGTTTCCACTGTTATGCTGATGATACTGAACTATATATCTCAACAAGACCAGATGAAACTTCTAAAATATCTAAGCTAACAGAGTGTGTTAAAAATGTAAAAAATTGGATGACCAATAATTAAATTCGGATAAGACAGCGATATTACTTATTGGACCAAAAGACAGTACACAGAATCTCTTGGATTACAATTTGCAACTAGACGGATGTACTGTTACTTCCTCTACAGTCAAAAATCTGGGTGTTATATTAGATAGCAACTTGTCTTTTGAAAATCATATTTCCCATGTTACAAAAACAGCATTCTTCTATCTTAGAAACATTGCCAAGCTACGAAACATGTTACCTGTTTCTGATGCAGAAAAGCTAGTTCATGCATTCATGACCTCTAGACTGGACTATTGTAATGCACTGCTAGGTGGTTGTCCTGCATCTTCAATAAACAAGCTACAGGTAGTCCAAAATGCAGCGGCTAGAGTCCTTACCAGGTCAAGAAAATATGATCATATTACCCCAATTTTA
>NW_015548181.1:38988-39197 GCF_001515605.1 Sinocyclocheilus anshuiensis | reverse complement strand
CAAAGTCCACAAAGTCCACTAAAGGAGGTAGAGCTTTTTCGCATTTGGCTCCCAAACTCTGGAATAGCCTCGTTCGGGGTGTTCGGGGTTCAGACACTCTCTCTCTGTTTAAATCTAGATTAAAGACACATCTCTTTAGCCAAGCATTCAAATAATGCATCTCATAATCTTGTACTGCAGTTATATCTGATCAAATGCACATTATTATT
>NW_015548181.1:36346-38978 GCF_001515605.1 Sinocyclocheilus anshuiensis | reverse complement strand
TCTGATCAAATGCACATTATTATTCTTTAGTTTGGGTTAAACAAATCAATTTTGCTAACAGCAGCCAGCAGCTACGTTAAATATGTCTCTATTTGTTTCTCTGTTTTTGCCATGGGATTGACATCAACTAGGATTATAGTGTTCATAGTCTGTTTGATTACGTCTTTAATTGATTTTTTCCGTACATTTCTGCCATATATACATTAACTGACAGTCACCACTGATAAGCTACTACTAAATATTGTAGAAACTTAAGTTGCTGTAAAGTTGCTTTGCAACGATTTGTATCGTGAAAAGCGCTATACAAATAAACTTGAATTGAACACTTCCCATAACACCTGATGTACTGGCTACATCGTAAGAGGAATGGCATCTACGTTAATATTAGTCTGTTTAATTCTTATTCCGAGGTCACAGTAGCCACCCAGATCCAGTCTATATCCAGATCAGATGGTTACTGCCAGAGGTGGGACTTTAAAGTCACAAGCAAGTCTTCAAGTCATATCCCAAGTCCTCAAAGAGATAAAGTTAATGAGATAATTAAGTGACTAATTAAATGATGATTGTGCATTAGTGAACACCTGCTGTTATTGAGAATTACAGAGGATCAGATGTTGATGTTTTATTGGTTAAAATGATGACACCATCATGGAGATCAGTGTTTGCTTTAGTTGTGCTCTTGACCTTTGACATTTGTGTTATATTTTTAGTTATAATCATGCATGTGCTGTTGTAAAGCAGAGCGATCAGTGCTATGCAGTGAGCAGCTACTAGCTGTTTTTATGTGGTGAGATAGTCATCATGAGCTGGACTGGTTACAATCAAAATAACTTTTTTTTTTATTTATATATTAAGGTTTTGCATATTCAACCCTGTGAAACTACAGCATCCAAATTAAGAACTGATATAGTGAATGAATTTTAAATCTATGTAATGCATATAAAAATTTGAAGCCCAGTATTACTTAGACACACACAGACATCAAGAACCAGCATATTAATCTCAACAATGGTGGCAATCAACAAAATGCTTCACGCTGCAATGCATGCTGGGTTACAACATTGTAAAAACTCCCATCATGCACTGAAGTACGAAAAATTGTCACCACTGTTGAGGATCATATGATAAGTGTTCATGTCTAAAAGCCTGAGCTTATGGTGTTTTTTTTTTGCCCAATATTGTGGCTTGTTGTGGCTGGTCAAGCAAATCTTTGTGCTTGTTTCTGTATGATGTAATTGTTCATATATCTATTAAAATACTGATATTCTGGTCTATAACTCCCACCCCGAACTTCCCTCTGCCTTGTATCTTTGTCTCTCATTGGCTGTAGGTCATCGCCGATGTGTTTTTCAGTCAAAACTCATTGCACACAGCGTGATTGTGAATCGCCGAGAGCTCCAGATATTTAGCATGCCAAATATTTCACGGGCATCGGCGACGCATCGGCGATTCCCTCAGATCGCGTCTTTGATAATTCACACTGCGTGATTGTCACTCGCGTGAACGAGCACCGATTTGCCTCCGATTTCGGGCATTTGTCGGCGATTTCGCAAAACCTGTCGGTGAGTGAAAAATCGGGCTAAAACCGTGCAGTGTGAACTCGGCATAAGTTGCAATAATAATAAAAGCGGTGTATGTGCAAGCACCGAATTCATTTTTCTCTGAATCACACTTACGCACTTTTGAGAAATGATCTTAGAACAAATTTAGGATGGTTTATACGCAACATTTTATAAATGAGGCCCCTGGTTTCTCCCAAGGTTTTTTCTCCATTTCTGTCACCAATGGAGTTTTGGTGCATTGCCACTGTCACCTTTGGCTTGCTTAGTTGGGGACACTTGACTGGTTGCACAGACACTATTGCAAGTAAGCTGAACTGGATGATGACATCACTGAATCATCAATGGACTGGCCTTAGCTTGAAAATGACTCTTTGTTATTGTCCTCTTGCGTTATTGACAAACTATTTTCCTGTTGACTCTGTATAGCTGCTTTGACACAATCTGTATTGTATAAAGCACTATATAAATAAAGGTGACTCGACTTCAGAATCAGAAGAGCTTTATTACCAAGTATGTTTACACACACAAGGAATTTGACTTGACGACAGGAGCTTCCAGTGTAGAAGAAAGTACAAACATAGTGCAGACACACATGATGGTGCAGACATACATAGGAATAACACAGGGATTTAATATAACTATATAATTATATAATATAATAAAAAAAGAAAAATTAGAAAAATTTAATGTACTATATACAGAAATAGAAGTATAGGAAAAAATGAATTGTTTAGATAAATGTACAGATATGTTTATTAGTGTGCAGATATGTTATTTACAAAGTGTACAGTTTAATATAAGTATAACATAACTATGTTAGTTGTGATGGACGATGTATAATTATGAAAGATTAATTGTTCAGACTGAATATAGCCTGTGGGAAAAAACTGTTCTTGTGCCTGGCTGTTCTGGTGGTCAGTGCTCTGTAGCGACGGCCAGAAGGCAACAGTTCGAAGAGAGAGTGGGCTGGGTGTGAGGGGTCCAAGGTGATTTTTTTAGCCCTTTTCCTCACTCTGGAGAAGTAAAGATCTTGGAGGCTGGGCAGAGGGGCACCAATAATCCTCTCAGCA
>NW_015548181.1:30164-31269 GCF_001515605.1 Sinocyclocheilus anshuiensis | reverse complement strand
AACAAGGCCGCTGAACGAGCGTGACACACGGCTCGAAAGCAGCGGAGCTTTTATTATGCCACACTTGAGCGCTTCCGCTCCTTCCGGTCGTGCGTATGTGGTGTAAAGCAGCGCTGTACTAGATACATTTGAACGTTCTGTTATAATGCTACTCTGTGTGGTCGTCACCTGTCTAATAAAACGCACAACATATTAAAGCGTCTTTGGTGCTTCCATGTCTTCTACAAAACAAAACCGGAAATCGAGGGGTTATGACATCATTGGCAGGCAACACTATGGACACGGTCCGTGTCACTAGTTAAAATTGCCTATTTCTCTGGATTTAAACATTCTTTGAAACATTTTGGATGATGTACTTACACAAGTCAGCAAAATATATAACACTGTTCTAGTGGTTTTTGGATATTTTAATAAAAATAAATCTTACATATTGTGCCTTTAAGAGCAGGTTGAAGGGTGGGGGGAGGGGAGGTAGGTAAATGTGTGAAGTGCAGATCAGAGCGGATGGGGGGTGGTAGACTGGCCTTTTCAAATCGACAGTAAAACACATTCAGATCGTCAGCCAGTTGTTGATTATCCACAGACTGTGGGGGTGATGTCTTGTACAAGGTGATGTTCTTCAGACCAGTCCATACTGACGCCGGATCGTTGGCTGAAAACTGTTTTCTCAGCTTTTCATAGTAGCTTTTTTAGCCACTCAGATCCCCTCTGATCTGATCTCTGTTTCTGGTCTGGTTGTACAAGATTTTATCCCCACATTCCTCTTTGGCGTCTTTGGCGTGACGAAGCTGTTTGAGTTTCCCAGTAAACCACGGTTTATCATTATTAAATGTCCTGGTAGGTCTTCACAGAAACTGATATATGAAGTTACAGTCTCTGTGAGCTCGTCCAGATCGGTGGCTGCAGCTTCAAAAACACTCCAATCAGTGAGGTCGAAACAGGCTTGTAAATCCCGCTCTGCTTCATTAGTCCATCTTTTAACAGTCCTTAAAACAGGTTTAGCTGATTTCAGTTTCTGCCTGTAGGTAGATGAAAGATGAACCAAACAGTGATCAGAGAGCCCCAAAGCTGCTCGTGGGACAGAGTGATATGCATTGCTGTGTAA
>NW_015548181.1:25994-29916 GCF_001515605.1 Sinocyclocheilus anshuiensis | reverse complement strand
CAGCATACCTTTTCCAGTGTTGTTACATCTGAACACCAACTTTCGTTGATGTAGAAACACAATCCACCACCTCTGGTTTTCCCTGTTAACTCCACGATGCGATCCGCTCTGAACAGCTGGTAGTCCGGCAGATGAAGCGCGTCCTTGTTGGTGCGGGTGAGGAGAAGTTCATCCGTTTTGTTAGGAAGGGAACGGACATTCGCAAGATGAATGCTTGGGAGCGCAGTCCGAAAGCCGCAAAGCGGAGCTTCATTAGGGCGCCGGCGCGTTTCCCTCTTCTGCGTCTGCATGCGCGTTTGAACAACACAGCTGTACCTCCGACTAGAATGTCCAACAAAACGTCCGAATAATCAAAAACCGGAAAAATGTTGTCTGGGATGTGCTGCTTAATGTTAAGGAGTTCGTCTCTGGTAAAACTTATAGAAGAAGAATGACAAAACACAGAACAAACAAACAAAAACAATAGAAGAATCGCGGAGCTCAGCTTCCTTGCTGCCATTTGCGGCGCCATGCTGGTATCGAATATTTTCGATATTTATATATATATATCGACTTGTACAATGTTTTTAAAGGCTTCACAAAACAAAAAAAAAACAAAAAAAAGGCTTTGTACTCAACCATATCGAAGAGCTTGTAAAAATGTTCCATCATCTTTGGTCTAATACCAAATTAAAATTATTTGAGATATTTCTCCCTTTCATAAAACTAGACTGGGTAGCTGATATAATTTCCAAATTACTCCAGATTGAAAAATGTGTTACGTCCTCTATCTGTAATATTCCTTTTAAAGAAAGTGTCACCTATTTAGGAATGGAAATAACAAAAGGTAAGATGTCTGGTCAATTTTAACCCAATTATCAAAAAAAGAAACTCTTCAGTTATTAAGAGATTTATCCCTGAAAGTCAGAACTCTGCTTACTAAAGCAGAAGTTATCTGCAGGTTTTCCTGCTCAATCCATTTTTGTGGATAAGTCCACTTGCAAGTTAATTTATGTAACATTATTTACATTTTTATGAAAACAATATATATATAGAAAATCTCATATGATTATAATAAGGGCAGCTTCAATTTTATTGATCTGACTTTAATCCTGTCTTTCTCATTTAGGAGGTATACAATTCCTTTTCATGTTTTAATTATTCGAGCAAGCTCCCTGTTAAACTCTCCAATTATCAATAGCAGAATTATCAAGACCAAGCAGCTGTAAGTGACAATATATTTACTTATACATCACAATATATGTAATTTTATATTCAGTAATACATTTTATGTATGTGTGATAAGATATGGTACTGCATGTGTAAAAGTATATTGAACATATTTACTCATGCAACATATACACACACACATATGGAAATATGTATTTCTTGTATTTAACAATCATTTATGATATAAAAGTTAAATTTTTTTAAATATAGCTGTTTTACAATAGCAAAAGAACTCAAGCTCATATCAACCACAGTGAACAGACTGAAAAACAAAAAGTGCACAGCCACTACTTTTTAAATAAAGCAACATATAATTTAATGATGTTTGACCAATTATCATTCTGACCACAGGCTCTTCTCTTCTGCACAATGGTGACGATCTCCACAATGGTGACTACAAACTTTATTGATTTCAATAAAACATCTAAAACATCTAAACCTCAGTTAATTCTCAATAAGAAGTTTTGTATGAAAGAAATTAAGTCAGACTAGTTTGTAATAAGTGAAGATGCTGAGATCGAGAGTGATCTGTTAGTGTTTAATATTCTGTTGGGATTTAAAATGTTTCTTTTATCTGAGTTTTGTGGGTTACCATTGGGTTACCACACCACACATTCAGATCAAAGCGTAAACAAGGTATCCGCGTACATACATTGCATGTGTTGTTTACGTATGTGATACTCTCCAAAATGGTGCCAGGGTGACACTGAGAAGACAAACTGTTGAATAAAGTCGTTATTTTTGTTTTCTTTGCACACAAAAAGTATTCTCGTAGCTTCGTAAAAATACGGTTGAATCACTGATGTCACATCCCAGACAGCAGATAGTTTCGGCCCAGATCCGGCCCACATCTGGCCCGCATGGATTTCACATGGGCCAGATGTGGGCCGGATCTGGGCCAACACTATGTTGCTGTCTGGGATGGATTGTTTTAACAATGTCCTTAAAGCCCTCCCTACACCTACCCTAACCCTACCCGATACTTTATTTTCAACTTTTTGATTATTTCCTTCATTTTTTATTAAAAATAAATGCTTTTCTGATGTGATTTGAAATTTGTAAAGGGAGAAAAAAAGTTTGCCAAAAGGCAGATTCGAACCCGGATCGATCGCGTCAAAAGGAATAGACTATGACAAATGCTTTACCATCTACGCCACTGAATCTGATGATTGATAACCATCTTTTGTAATGTTGACCAACCCAATCACACGTTGGTGGGTGGAGTTAGTGTAAGTAGCCTCTGCCAACAACGCGGGCTATTTGCACTTAGTGTAAATAGACACTCTGATTTTTTTTTTTATTCCCAACAGTTAAACAGTTGCCCACAGAAAAAAAAACACTTCCTGCGCCTATGCAGGAACTGCACTCCAGTGGTTCAAGTCTTACCTCTCTGGTATAGGTCCTTCAGGGTGTTTTGGATGGGTGAGATTTTTAAGTCACAACTTCTTGCTACTGGGGTTTCTCAAGGCTCAGTGTTTGGACCACTTCTTTTCTCCATCTACATGTCATCTTCAGAAGCATATCATTGCTATGCTGATGTAGCGTCTGGACCAATCAAACACACAATATATATTTTGTTAGCTATATTTAACAAATACTCTGTAACACCCCTCAGTTAACAAGCCATATGAGGACCTATGGACCTTTCCCCCGAAATGCATAACACCCTAGGATGTCTGCAACGACACCAGGCCCCCCCTGGTCCCCATGGCAACTAATGCTGATATCACTGGTTTTATGACCCACAGGAATGTGAGTAGGGAAAATCACTACCTTTTTATAGGAAGAGAGAAGTTTATTGTTAAATTAGAGAAGCACTCACAGAAGTGCTTATTTAATGCAACAAGTCTTGAAGGACTGAAAGCACCATGTTTTAAAACTGTGGGCAACTTCTTTGAAATAGGCAGACACTAAACTGTTTGAATTGCAGTGGCATGCACTGGTTACCATGACAACAACTTGTCACAGAAAGCACTAACTTCACATAGCACACGCGACGCCATGTTGTAAACAAAGGCCAACATGCCCAACAGCGAAACCTCGACCAACTCACTTCAGGAGGACAGGTGACACAGCCTCGACACCTGCTGCATAAGCTCGAGGACCCGCACCTTGCTACAGCCTACATCACCACAGGGCACCACCTGACAGCATCCCCCACGGCACCACAACCACTCCTGGAGGCACCAACAGCCAGAGAGCCACCACTGTCTCCCAGCCGTGAGTGGCAGATGTCCACACGCAGATGTCCATATTACCACACACTACTTGAGAATTATAGAAACCCTATTAGTAGCATCTCAGATATTTATAACAAACGAATTATGAAAAAGCTTATTAATAAACATACAACAAAGTACACTAACGCTTTAATTAGAAGACAACTCACCTTCTAAAAGCAATCTATTTATTACTTAACTTACCCTGAAATCAAATAACTTGACTTTATGATGGATTGCTGCATAAACAGAAAAAAAATTATAGCTATATATTAAGTTCCAGGTGCTGAACCAAAGGGAACGCTAATCACTATAATGGTGAGTTAAAAAAAAAAAAAAACATTTTAGGAAAATCAACATCAATTTATGAAGTTAGCTTATGTGATGTTCTCTCAAATATTTCAGTTGTATTGAAAATTCAACATTCAGTATGACTTTGGGAAATGAATGAATGCAACTAGTGAAAGATAACTGCAGACATGGAGGTCTATTAA
>NW_015548181.1:6326-25858 GCF_001515605.1 Sinocyclocheilus anshuiensis | reverse complement strand
GTTCCTTTGTGGCTACTTGAATATTTTAAGTAAGTGTCACTCAAAACAGTAAGTAAATTGTTTTATTTGCCTTGAAAGTAGCTGTAACTTAATAAAACCTAGTAAGTTTAACAACCAGAGGTGGGACTTTAAAGTCACAAGCAAGTCTTTAAGTCATATCCCAAGTCCTCAAAGAGATAAAGTAAATGAGATAATTAAGTGACTAATTAAATTATTGTGCATTAGTGAACACCTGCTGTTATTGAGCATTGTTGTTATGTTGCACATTAGCAACATATTAGTGCACTGCTGCCTCTCACTGGTTTATTAATGTCATTGGTTCATTTGTGGCTACTTGAATATTTTAAGTAAGTGTCACTCAAAACAGTAAGTAAATTGTTTTATTTGCCTTGAAAGTAGCTGTAACTTAATAAAACCTAGTAAGTTTAACAACCAGAGGTGGGACTTTCAAGTCACAAGCAAGTCTTCAAGTCATATCCCAAGTCCTCAAAGAGTTAAAGTTAATGAGATAGTTAAGTGACTAATTAAATGATGATTGTGCATTAGTGATGAACACCTGCTGTTATTGAGAATTACAGATGATCAGATGTTGATGTTTTATTGGTTAAAATGATGCCACCATCATGGAGATCAGTGTTTGCTTTAGTTGTATTAGTGGCTCTTGACCGTTGACATTTGTGTTACATTTTCTTTATAGTAATGCATGTGTTCTTGTAAAGCAGAGAGATCAGGGCTATGCTGTGAGCAGCTATTAACTGTTTTTATGTAGTGAGGTTATAATCAAAATATATTTTTAATTTATTTATATAATAAGGTTTTGCATAATTAACCCTGTGAAACAACAGCATACAAAGAACTGATATAGTGAATTAATTTTAAATCTGTATAATGCATATAAAAATTTGATGCCCAATATTGCTTAGACACACACAGACATCAAGTACCAGCATATTAATCTCAACAGTGGAGCCAATCAACAAAATGCTTCATGCTGCAATGCATGCTGGGTTACAACATTGTAAAAACGCCCATCATGCACTGAAGTATGAAAAATTGTCACCACTATTGAGGATCATACAATAAGTGTGCATGTCTAAAAGCCAGAGCTGATATGTTTCTTTTTTCCAATGTAAAAGTACTCTTTTTTTTCCCCCGAAATTTTCATCTTTTACTATTAGGTTTGATTCTAGATTACCTCAAGCAAACGTTGACCACAATTATGGTGACATCGTGTGTGTCTTTTGTTTTTTCAGTTGATTTCATCCAAGACTGTGGCTAAAGTCAGATGTACTTCTTGTGTTTCTCTTTTCTTCAATGATGTTGATTGTTAACAGCAGGTGTTCATCACTAATGCACAATCATCATTTAATTAGTCACTTAATTATCTCATTAACTTTAACTCTTTGATGACTTGGGATTTGACTTGAAGACTTGCTTGTGACTTGAAAGTCCCACTTCTGATAACAACTTAATGCCGAGTTCACACTGCACGATTTTCAAACTCGTCGGATCGCCGTTGTTTTCACACTGCGTGACTATCTGGGGTAGCATTCAGTTGCTGCTGTGTTCACATTGCACGATGGATGGCGACAGGGGGTTTCACACTGCATGACTTCACAATAGGAATAATCGCCGACAGCTCTGTCTGGTCCGCAAACTACGTTTCACAACAAAACACACGCGAGAAGTGATAAGGAAATAACGCGAGAACCCGCGTGCGTCAGACCGGAGTTCTCGAGAGCAGATGACCTACAGCCAATGAGAGACCAAGATACAGGGCAGCGGGAAGTTCGGGGAGGAGTTATAGACCAGAATGTCAGTATTTTAATAGCTATATGAACAATTAAATCATACAGAAAAAAGCACAAACATTTGCTTGACCACCACAACATCAGCATAACAGTTACTGCAAAATTATTTACCTCCAACTCTATTTGCAGAACACCCAATCCCTGTTCCCTGCATCTCCCTCCTGCATGATCTGTTTTTCTTTTTCTCCTTTTCTCCTTGTAGCTGGAAATCAGCTCACAGACAATTTGCGGGCTATATATATATATTTTTTTTTAATAATTACAGTCTCGCTCGAGAAATCCGGTCTGACGCACGTGGGTTCTCGCGTTATTTCTTTATCACTTCTCGCGTGTATTTTGTTGTGAAACGTAGTTTGCGGACCAGACAGAGCTGTAGGCGATTCTTCCTATTGTGAAGTCATGCAATGTGAAACCCCCTGTCGCCGATCCATCGTGCAATGTGAACACAGCAGCAACTGAATGCTACCCCAGATAGTCACGCAGTGTGAAAACAACGGCGATCCGACGAGTTTGAAAATCGTGCAGTGTGAACTCGGCATAAGTAAAGATAACTAATTAAATCTAAGTAAGGTAAACTATTGGATTTTACTGTGTAGATGATGTGTGCAATTACTATCTTGCCTATCTTTTTTTCTTATCTAATTTGTTCTTATTTAAAGTTTTTTGAAAAACTTGTTGTGAGTTGATTATTTCATCAATAATTTTCAAATTTTGTTTAATGATTCCAGTGTCTGTACTTTTCTCTCTAGTCTATTACAATGGTGTATGAATGTGTAGAACCATACTGAAAGATGCATCATGTGTTTTGAACAGCTATATTTAATGATTGTACTAAAAACTACACAGTGAAACTATGGGTATCTTGTGTGTGGGTGATCTAAAGTAATGTTATGTTATGATATTTCATAATAAATGAGTTTTTTTAACCAATGCTCCTGCAAATGAAAGGCTTCTTTAAACATATGAACGCAATATGCAAAGTTTTAAACATTGGACAGCCTGTGTTACAAATGATGACATGAAGGTTCTGTTATTAGAGCAAAAATGATTGTAAAATACTGTAATACTAGCACTGACCTAATCTATTCTATTCTATTCTATTTGGTCTAATTTATTCTTATATATATATAAACTTGCCATGTCCACTGTGCTAGAATAACTGCGACTTGTCACAGCACTTGTGTACTGTTGCTCTCTCATTGGTCTGATTGCTTCTACTTTGTAAGTCGCTTTGGATAAAAGCGTCTGCTAAATTACTAAATGTAAATTACTAAATGTAATGTTATACATTTTCTTGTTCCCATTTGTATTTTTCCTCTGATGTTATAACCCGTTTCTTATCTTGATTAGACCTTGAGTTTTAAAGCCTTTTTTTTTGTGTCAGGTATTGTCCTTACATGGATGTTTTGTCTGCCTGCTCCGTTTGTCTTCCGTGTCTCTTACATGTTCTCTTGTTATTATTGTTATTTAATTAAATGTAATTTCATCTTGCTGTCCTTCGTGTTTCAGTTCACCCCAACATTCCAGTTGGCTCTTAAGAGAAGAGTAAGGGTATAAAAAGATACTGAGAGACAAAATTGTATTTGTATTGTTAATTTTCTGTTCTGTAAGTTTATGTTTGTATCTGCAATGTTGAAAGTTTTCATTTTCATTCCTAAATCAAACCATTAACTGTAAACATATCTGTTTTTACTTGATTTCTTAAATTGGACAATTAATTCATATTTTATTGGTATTATTTCTATGATTTCTTTATCAGATTGAGTTTAATACAATAATAAGATAGATCGTAACATTCAGCTATTTTCTTTAAAGAACACTATTCTAAATTAGTTACTTACAAAACAAAAAGAAGGAACCACAGCAGCTTGGGCAAATATTTTGTGGGCATAACAGTAATCATTTGATAATTTCTCTTGGCAAAGTTTAGCTTAGTGTTTTGGTACAAGGATGTGAAATCATTCTACTGAAGAAATTCCTTATGAATGGAATAGGAATGTCAATATTCAATTCTGTGTCTTTCAGTCTCACATAGGACTGAATATTCTTGGCATCCTTGAGGGTCTCAATAATTTGGTTCATAAGAACTTCCAGATGGGTCATAGTAGATTCAATCCAAGCCTGGGTGTCTTCAGTCAGTTGCGCAAGGGTCATCTCAGCAAAAATGTTCTGGGCCTTGGCTTTGACAGTTTTATAATAGCCTTCAATAATTCTCCTGGTCTTCTCAGCCTGCTCAGCTATTTCATTCAGGATGTTGGAGTTGACAGCATCAGAGAAAACTTTACTGATCCAGGATGAGAGCTTGCCCAGATCTTGAAATTTGATAGAGCTAATGAGCTCCTCTGCTTTCTTCACACTTAATTTCAGGATTTCAGGCAGTTCCTTCAGACAGTGATCAATGATACTTTCTAGCTTCTCGTACTTATTGCTGATGTCATTGTAAAGTGCACTGATGAAATATGTTACTGTGTCTTTCAAATCCTTAAATGAAGCAACTTTCTTCTTCAGCCACAAAAGAATTTGACCAGGGAGCTCCTTGTTCCACTGTGTCTGGAAACTCAGTCTGTTTGGGTCCTTTATTGCAATATCAACCTTTAGCATGTCCATGTAATCCTCAGACTGTAATCAAAAATAGATAATGTCACTGTCATGTCTACTTGTATACTGAACGTTCAAAGTATTAATATATTAATTGATATGTAAGATACACTAAATGTGTAATAAATAAATTGTTATATTTTTTTAAATTCTTACTGGGTTTGCACCAAAAAGTCTTCCTGTGTGGTGGGATAAGCTCTTGCTCTGCAGCTGAAGACCAAGGAGTCCAGCAGATGGTGATGATACAGAAACAGTAAGACCTTCTTCTGTATTTCCAGTTAAATTGTGGTAAAGCATAAATTTCACATCTGGAAGATTTACTTTGGCAATATTTGAAATAACAGCCTTTGAGAGTTCTGTGTTGGTCTCAAGAACTCCATTATAGTTGTTCTCAAAATATTTATGCTCCACAATTAGATTGGTAAACAATTTCATCCCTGAATTCATGTTGAAGGTGGCAGAGCCACTGGTTTTGCCATTGAGTACACCAAACTCAGAGCTAACCTGAGTTTCAAACTGGGCAGCAATTTCATCCTGATTAAAGATATCAGCCTTGGTATTAATAATGATCATAGCTGTTTTCACAGAGAAGTCATAGGTCAGGTCTCCCATGACAGGGATCATAATTGATTCCTTAATATTGGGAAGAGTGATCTTGGCAAAATAAGGACAATAATATGTTTCAGATGTGGTTTTGGCAGTTGCGAAAATGGGTATTTTAATTTTCCTAATAATAGAATTGAGGACTGGTTGCATGTTGAACATCTCAGGGTTCTTCACATACTTAAACTTTGCATCCATATCAAAGGTCTGCTGAGGTGTGATCAAGATTTTTTTAAGGCCTGTGTCCTCCCATAAAGAAAATTTCTCTACACACAGTATTCCATTGGTAATGAATGGGACAGTCAATTTAGGAATGTTAATCGGCAAGGTGAGCACATTAAAGTCAGCCTCACCATTGACTGATGCAGAGAACTGAATTTCCTTCTCACCATTAGCCATACTAATGAAATGAGAATACTTATATTGATTTAACCTAGCAAGACTGGTCCATCTGGCCTGCTGCACAGAGAGATTCAGAGTTAAAGCCATATCGTTCTGCAAATCAACTTTACTGGACAACCTAAATGGAAGCATTACTGTAGTGTTTTTCTTGTTCTTGGTGTCAAAGATCATTTCAAAAGGCACAGCCTTGAAGTTAACTGAGTTGGTAATGGTGCCTTCAACTTTGCCAATCAGTTCAGCATCATGAGACCCACTCAGCTCAAGCATGGGTTCCATCAAACGAATCTGCCCTTTCACTTCTGCAATGCTTTTCTTGATAAAAGGAGTTTCTGTCTCTGCATGCACATTCAACTTGATCTGAGTCAAACCTCTAGTCTCAACATCAACTTTTTGCGTCATCTTGAGAAGACTGCTGTCAGTGTCACCATCAAAAGTCAGTTTTATGGACTCCACGTTTATCAGAATCTCCAAGTTACTCTTATGGGTTCCTTCATCAGAATAATCAAAGACAGACAATTTTCCTTTGCCATTATTTCCAAGGGTGAGGGTGATTATGCCAGATTCCAGCTGAGCAGCAGCTTTTTGGGTCATTGTGGCTTCACTGAAGATGTTGGCCACTGGCATGTTCACACTGTGGATGTAAGAGGTCTCCAAAGTACCTGAGAAGCCATTTTCTGTGCTCAGAAATGCATTGTTCACTAAGTCAGCCCTGTATGGTTCTGTCGTTGCCTTAGCTGTGGTCTTGGAAGATACCTGGGCAATAGGGCCATTGATGGACATGAATCCCTCGTGATCAAGAGAGAAAGCCACGTGATTTGCTTTCACTGTCTCAGTCAAAGACAGCTCTTTCATTCTGGTGATGCTAAGGTGAGCAGTGGCATCAAAGGTGTACACCAAGAGATCAATAGGTGTCTGGAACTGAGAATTCAGGTTAGCAGTGAATTTGTCTGTTGAGTTATTAAGTTCAGCACTGGTCTTCAGAGTGTGCTCCGAGGATTTGATTTCAATCTCACCATGCAGAATTCCAAAGCAGGGGACCCTAATGAGGTCAGTTACCATCTGCTTTACTTCATCAGCCAAGGTGTCAAAATCACAAGCCATCATTTCAATGACTTTGCTATTTAGTAGTTTTGTCAGCTCATTCATTTGTTCAAAGATTCTATCAAATACTGGTTTCATGTCAAAAGAGTTTAGGTAACTTGCAGCTGATTGCATAGTTTCCCTTAGTTCATATTGTTTCATTAAATTCACAGCATTATCGATGATTTTCTCAACCATTGCCTCAATCTCATATTCTGCTAAAACCTCATCAATTTTGTTGAGAATTTCATTTATCTTGGTGATAATGCCAGTTTTTTGGCCCAAACTGTCAATCAAGTCCCTGATGGGTTGCAGGTTTTTGCCCATTTCCATTACTACAGCTTTCATATCAGAGGCAAAAACTCACATCATCCAAGAACATGTCCACATCAAAATTTACAATTACCTGTGAAAGTTCATTTCCTTTGCTTTTAAAAGTGGCTGTAATGTCATATTTAGTATCAATGACATCAAGCACGTCAATACTGTGATCTTTCATGGTGAGCATTGCAATTTTGACCTCTTCTATGAGAAAAGGCAGCTTATCAATGAAAGGTAGGTAAATAAAATGACTTTCACTGTTCTTCTCATATTTCAGAGCACTTGTGATGCCAAATTCTTGATTGTCATTGGCTTTGTTCAAGAGGTTGGTGGACACGGTGCCTTTCAGTGCAATACCCATGTTATTTGGAGTGTTGAAGATTTCCAGGGAGTGGTCAAAGGCATGGTCATTCAGCATAGACTCCATATTGAAGTTAAACTTTTGCTGCTGAGGGGTGATAGCGCTGGTTATTTTATGCTGGAAGTTAGGTTTAATGGAGTTTCCATTGTTCAGCTGGTGGGAAGTTGAGGCCTTCCATTCATGCTTGTATGAGTAAGACTTAGGTTCAGCTTGAAGAAGCAGCATGCTTTTCACCTGGCCACTGTGTTTTCCATACAGGTTAAGTGCTCCATCAGAGCTGAATGAGCTCTCAACATTCACCCTGAAAGGTTCTGTTTTAGTTAGGATGTTGCTTTCCAGTTGGAGAGAGGGAGAGTTGAAGTGCACCTCATTGCTGAACTTTGTGGAAAACCCAATTATCTCAAACTCGGAGCTTTGAGTCATTTGACTGCCCAAGAGTTTTCCATTGGTGCTGCACTTTGCAGTGGCTGTCTGGTCAACATATGTGATCTCATATGTATGTCTGAGTCCCTTTTCATCAAATATCCCCTTCAGAGTTCCAGTAACTTCCATCTTGTAGGGCTCTGCCTTCATCTGGACCTCGTTGCTAAAGAGGATACCAATTACTTTAAGATCATTTTCAGCCTGGAAAGATGCTGTAAATTCATGTATGTCCACTGCAACGTTGTGCTTGTAGAAGTTGTTCTCATTCAGGAAGCTGTTGGATTTAGAATGCATGGCCAAAGATTTGAGGGTAACTATCAGTGAGTCTGTGTTTTCTATTTTAATCTCTTGAAGTGATGCAATCAAGTTGTTGGAGAGGTTTAGACCATCTTCATTCAGCTTGAGAGTGATCATGTTTCTGGTGTTGGCATTGAAAATGTCACCCTTGTACATGCTGTTTAGATATACTTCTGAACTTGCAAGTCTTCCTTCAACTTTGAGTTCAGCGCTGTTCTCATTGACTGTTCCCTTGCTGGAAACAGCCACTGTAGCACCTGTAGTTGTAATTATACCATGGAAAATGTTTTCAAAGGTCACAGATCTGATCTGAGCACTGGTGGTACAGCTAGTGGTCAGGCCATCTTTGGTGAATGACAGCGTGCCTTTGCTAGAGGCATGGTTGGCAGCGAAGTTGATCGTAGCATCACTGTTGAGCTCCAGTCCCTGGGTGCTTAGGGACCCAGTAAGCTGGGAGAAAGCTCGGTTTGTGTTGTCATCAGCCTGGGACTCAATCCTGATAGTGACCTCCTTCATGGTTGCAGAGAAATCTACCTGGTTTTGAAGCTTGGTCTCATAAGCTCTGGTGACAGAATCAGACTTAATGGTAAACTTAGCTTCCTTGAGTTCAATGTTGAACTTGGTGGTGTGGTGGACTGGGTCATTCTCTATGTCAGTGTTCAACTCAAATGAAAGTTCTCCACTGGCTGCTGTGGCTTTCATCTTGTTTAGTATTTGGAAATTTGGACAGTTTAAACTGAAAGTGGATTCAGCTCTTGCCTCTCTAGATTTGGGTTGAAGTAAAAAGGCTTGTGTGGCAGTAGTTCTAGCAGATATTGATCCTACTTTTAGTGATCCATCTAAACTGCCATCCCCTCTGATTTCAGAAGAAACCGATGCCTGGGTTGTGTATACCAGTGACATCTGCATACCCAGAGGGCTGAAGGCCTCAATCTTGTACTTTCCTGTTGCTTTCACTTCATCTGTGAATTTGGCTGTTTCCATTAGACTGAAGCGTGCATCTATGAGCTTATGTTTCAGGGAAGAAATGATGTCGAACTTCGCAATGTCCGCTGTAATGTCAGCAATTTGTGCAGACCCTGCATGTAACAAATATGGTCATTAATTCTAGAAATGAGAAAAAAATCCCACCCAAAGACCCATATCAATTAATAAAACTAAAATCATGTATCATGTATACTGCATGTGTTTACCTTCCACAGTAAAAGCAAGAAGTTCCACAGGACTGTTTGCAACAACTTTGTAGCTTGTAATGTAGCTGGGCTCATTGACAGTGTTGCTGCCAGCAGAAAAAACTGCCTCTATATCATAAAAGTTAGTGTTCACTTTTGCTGATACCTCTACCATTCCTAGAAGAGGCACTGGGAGGTCATAGCTAGAAGGAATAGAAAAGGTTGGTAGATTGAACCTTTTAGAGGGTAGCATTACACTAATTTGTGGCATGACTAGTTCTGGGGTGGCCATGGTGGGAGGGATTCTCAAGTCCTCAGATGTTTTTCCACCAAGAGGCAAAGGAACAGTGAAGGTGACATGATCTTTGTTGAAGTTGTATTTGAAAATGCTCTCTCTGCAAACAGAATACAATTTATTTGAAGTTGAATGGATAAGCACATTTGTAGTTGGATTTAAAACATTAGCATTAATCTTACGTGTTCATGAACACCCTCTCAGGCAAAGATGGAATAACCAGTTCTGGAATGCTCTCTCTTAGTGTCTGAAGGTAGGGCACATCAGAAGCAATCTTGTCCATCCAAATAAGGTAAGCCTGCCAATATCAATAAACATATTGGTTATGGCACAAATATTTTTCATGTCTATAATAAAAACTGTTGTAAATTTTATACAGTCATACCTCCCAGAGTTTTGCGTAAATGTGACGGAGTTTCATGTCAGTCTTTACAACTTTATTGTCCATGATGTTATCAAAGGCCTGATATAGGTGACTCTGAAGAGGTGCTGCATTAGGCATCAGCTTCTGGATCTCTGAGTCTATGTCAGACTTCATCTCAATCTTCATCTCATCTTTAGCTGTTTTAAAAGCAAATTATCACTTGTTATTTTTGACATAAAACCCAAAATAATTATTTAGTTATTTAAGACTGACTTAAATAAATAAAGATTTAAAAAAAAAAAGTGTGAAAACAGTAAAAGGAGAAGTATCCAATACCATATTGTAAGGTAATCTTCTGCACAGAGTTGGTCTCTGGGAGCTTGATGTTACTCTTGAGTTCCAGAGTCAAATATTCATCACAGTTCATGGTAGCAGTAAGAGTGGCCTCAGTGTTAAGTGAGGGCATAATCAACTGAGTTTCCAGCAAGCCATCTTTCATGGCCTCAAGCCTGTTATAAGCAGAAGCATGTCTTTTAGATGAAGGAACTTGCCCATTGGCAAGTGTTTCAAAAGGTAATTTACATCTCTACATACTTTGCACGACCAATGAGAGAAAACTGGTTAATATTTTTCTTGGAGATATCAATGGTGATCTTCTTTCCTTTAGCAAGGCTGTCAGTGACACCAACTTTAATTCCGGCCTCAATATCATAGTCAGGAATTTCAATGCTGGTCATTAGAATATTCTTGTTCCTGTTGTATTTAATAGTGGCAGTTGCCTCTGTGGCCTTAGTACCTTATGGTAAGAAAAGAGGAAAAAAGTGATCCCTAAAACCCACAGCATCAAACACTATAGGAATGTTGTTATATTATAACAGAGTGGTCAAAATTTCAAATTCGCTGTTGTTAAGTATACATGCCTTCTGCTTTCAAAATCATTTTCAGTAAATCAACCTTATGGCGGCCTTCCTTGCCCTCGTTCAAGAGTTCATAGGTAAAGGCTGCAGTGTACTCAGTGATGTCACCGGTGGGTTGGATACCCAAAACAAAACTGTGGGCACATAATAATTTAAGTACAACACATAGAAAAAAAATATTTAGTGTGTTTTTTTAAGTTTTCGTGTGTTTTTTTTTAAAGTTTGATTCTTACCTGGACTCTCCATTGAGAGGAAAGTATGGAGGATTTCTCTCAGCTTTAGAGTTGAGTATGGTGGTGCAGTAATTGATTCCAGAAATAAGGGGGCTGCAGTTCGTTATGGCAGTTCTGTCGCCCGTCTCAGGAACAAGTGTGACCGGAGTTTTGGACACCATTACTAACTTGTTGCTGTTTGTGAAAAATGACGAAAGGATTCCTATTATGTTTCTATTAAACAGCTGATTGGACCAAATTTGTAGAAAGCTGATGCAATTTCTTTCTGTACATTTTCTTTAATAGTATAAAGAGCATTTTAAAATAAACCATGTAACATATAGCACAAAAGCTACCTGACTCTGAAGAGTTCAATAGTGTTCTTGGGTGGCAGGATTGACAGCTTTATTTGGCCATCGCCCGTAGTGATCTTGGCATTGAAAGAGCTCTCATGGAACATATTAGTGTGCATTTCCACAGCAGAGACAACAAGTTTGGGGATGTGGACTCCCATACGGGTAACAAATTCTACTGCCATGGAGGGTGAAAAAGACAGTTCAATCTGTGAAAAGAAATAGGGATACATTAGTAATAAACATGACAATAAAAAGATGACATGGAAAATAATTTGTTATACTTTTTTTTGTACATAATCTGGATACTGAACAAAACGCAATCAAGGGCAATATTTAATACCCTGCCAGGTTCCATATGCAGACCACCCTCAACACCAGGTGCAAAGGTCCCAGACAAAGCAAACTTAAGGGGAAATCCAGAGGCAGTTGGAAGGGAGAACTCATTATCCATAAAGATGTAGTGAGCAAAGATGCTCTGATCTCCAGACATCAAGGCCTTTGTAATCTATTGAAACAGGAATATGTAGAATTTTGCATTTATAGTGCCTCAAAAACAACTTTCCCTGTCAGATAGAAAATTTTGAGCTTGCAAAAACAGATAGCAAAAAATACTGTATAAATTAACCCAGTGTTGTCTGATATATGATAGAGCTAATATAGATATGTTTTATGTGAAATGCAGCATATTGTATATACATACCCAAGCAGGTAAGTACTTGAAGGCCTGAATATATGTGGCCATCCTGTCAACAATAGCTGACAGGACATTGGTGCTCTTGATGTATCCCAACTCATTCCCCATGATCCTTAAGTAAGCAATAGCCTCTGGGGAGTCCTGGTTGTATAGATCCTTTGCAAGCTTGTTGAAGTTCCGCACCATTTCCCTAATAATATTCTCAGGGACCTGTCAAAGAGAAAATTCTGATATTATCTAGCCTTGGATACATGCATGAAAAATAAAATCCTATCAATAATCACATTGCGATGTTTGGAATAAGCAATGGATATCAGTACCTGCCTTTTAGTTTTTTCTGTTCTCAGGGGTTCAACCCATTCTTGCAGAACTTCATTGATTTTGTTTGGTATTTTGTCCCCAACCCAGTACATTGCCTTGGAAATAGAATCAGGGAAGAAGCCATTGCTTCCAAAGAGAGTCTCAACAGTTGGCTCAAATCCTTTGCCCCCCATGCCAAACTTGGTGATTCACAAAATAAATAAACAAATAAATAAATTCTAAAAGTCGTAGTCAAATCAAATGCATAAAATGGTCCATAAAAACCAAGGGTATGTTCAAGCAATAAGTAATAATTGAATCATATAACAATTGAGTTTTACAACCAATTAAATACAAGTACATAACACATTAAGATTCCTACCTCAATGAAGTCAAGGTTGTAACTGAAGGCTTTCAGGGTTGTCTCAAGCATAACCTCTCTGGGCAACTGACTGCTGGGATCAAAAATGATGCTTCCTTGCATATCGGAGCCCATGACATCCTTGCCTGGCATAAATACATCCATCTTATAGTTACGAGAGAGCTGAGTGTAGTTTGAGTGGGTCAGCACCTCATCATCCTGCATGACCTTGACTATTGTTTTGCCCAACCTTGGAAGAAAAAAGTTATAGTATTTATAGTGTTATATTAGATAAAGAGCAAAATAAATGGTAGACAGCAGTTGATGTGTTTTGCAAACTAGAGAAAACTGACAAACTGAATAACATACTCTTTAATTTCAGGATCCCTGGAATGAATAATGTTGTAGACATGAGAAGCCACAAAAGACTTGACTTGCACATTCTGGTCCTGGGTAAGGATCTTCCTCACAACCTCCAGGTCACTTGCCTCTGGCTTTTTCATCAAGATAAGATATGCTGCAAGTCTCTTTTGAACAGTACCTTTGGCATATAGGGCCACTCTCTGAATGTTGGAACGGACCTGAACATTTAAAAAAAGAGAGATTGGAGTGTAAAATTGGTTTTCTTAGATAATTTCATACATAAGACAAACATTTGATTCTGAAGCAATAAAAATTGTTCAACAAAAATTGCAATGCTTACATCAGGAGTCACAGACATTCGTCTGAAAGCCTGAATGGCAGACATCTGGACTGACAGGGTGGTGGCAGGCTGTCTCATACACTTAAGCAGAGTGGTCTTTATGTTGGGATCAGCTGCTTCCATAGCCTCGCCCATGTTTCCAATCACCTAAGCAGGGCAGATTATTATAAAATATGTTGTTTTCCCAGTGTGAAAATATCTAAAAATATAGATGTTAAAACACACACCCTTAAGGTCAAGTAAGTCAGATCTTTCTCGCCAGCACAGTCAGCATCAAGAATGGAGGTAATGAAGTTAGACACCTCAAGAATCTCAGAGGTGAGCTGACCCTCAGCTTGGAACTGCCTGAAGAGATATATTATTAATGCTCAGCTACAGTGGAAATATACTGACAAATACTTTAGCTAAAGGAAGCTAGCATAGCTGATCACCAGCATATGTTGTGCTTTGGATTTCAGTGTGCTGATATCTTACAAAGCTCGATTACTTTGATGGACCAGCTTCACTAGAAAGACCACCATACAAATCACAGTCTTCACCAACCATGTTTTGCATATGACAGCATGGTGATGCTGACAGCACTTAATTAATATGAACCAGCTTAGATGAGCTAGAAAATTCAAGCTGTTCTATGCTGGTCTTTTCAGATGGGAATTGAAAGGAATTAAGCAGTCTAGAGATAGAAAATAATTTGCGTACCTCCTTACAACATTGCTGAGAGCATACATTATTGGCTTGCTCTTCTTGGTCTGCGCAATCTCCAGTATGTCTTTCACCAAGAGGCCAGTAGGTCTAAGCATCATTCCTAGAGCATAGACAGCAGCATCTACCTCAATGGCATCAGCGTCAAAGGTCTTCAGAATACTGAACATGGCGCTGCCACACTCTGGGGTGCCACACTGAATCAGGGCCTGCCAGGTCAAAAAGTTGTCCTCCTTCACCATGGAGTTCAGACACCAAACTCTGGAAAATGCTGGCCCTTAGCTGCCGATCTGGATTTTCGTTCATGGATTTCAACTCCCTGAAGATGAACAGCAGAGCCTCAGAGGTCTGGGCTGGGGCTTTATCCTCCATTGCCTCTAGAGCCAAGTGTTTGGGGTGAGTAGAACCTGTATATTGGAGAGCGGGATGATATGTGGGTGAATGGCATAGTCATAGTCACAACCAAGGAAAACATGGTCAGCATATTCCCAACAGTTCTATCATCTTTATCCAGACAAATCAAATCCAAAGTTCTCAAATCTATTTGAGATATAACAGTGAAACTGGGAACACTCACGATAATCAAAAACTCTGTCATTAATCTTGCTGGTTCCCTCAAGAGTTAGGATTTGTTTAACAAGAGAAGAGATACCATACGTATTTCTGCAATGACAATGAAATGCATATGAATGAATTAGAATATGATGTTCCATTTATGCACACATATCATTAGGAAATTTAGCAAGTGATATGATGTCAGTGTCACTCACTGGTAAGAGAAAGGAAGAAATATGTGCTTCTCTGTGCACATGGCAGAGGTCATGTGCTTCTTCTCGTTTTCGAACTTATAGTTGCAGGTCTGGGTACTGCCAATCAGCTTGGACAGAGGGTATTGCTGTTGACAAATAAATATATATTTTATATAAATACATTATCTGTTTCTTGAAAATTATTTTTTCACCTGTAGTTGGCTCAGTCTGTATGATATCATGCTTTTGTCAGTATTGGTTAGCGTTTACTTAATCATTTACCTGTTTATTAAACATAGGGTAATTAGCAAATTGCACTGAGGATGATGATTAATGGAACAGAATTTAATTTAATTTTAAAGTAAAAATAATCTAAAAAGCAATTATTTGAAGCTTTAAACCATCAGAGGGTTTTTTTTTTTTTAATGATCATCTCACCAAACCAGTGATGATTGCAAGAGGGCTGGTGTGGCTTCTTTGGGTTTTGAAAGTATCACACCGTGACAGGTCTCTAGTGAGGGTGACATCAGTGGCAATATCTGGCGATGCACAAAGGTACTACTGTCCTTCATGTCAGAAGTAATGCATGCTTGCAGAAGATTTAGATTTGCTTTTAGTTGCATTGCACCACACATGTCCGCTGTAGACATGGTGAAAGTAAATCAACTGCAGGTGTTTTTCATTGCAGGTTTTTCAATTACAAATATCTTTACATTTTCAGAAATTTAAATGAAATTCTTTGTTTTTCTGAAGTGGGGTGGGGTAAAGGATCCCTACTTATTTTCAGTCAGTGGACTGGAACAAAATGTGGGAAAAAAATTCTGGCAGCATGTACTGACATATATACAGAAAAACATAATCTACTGATATCTCACTGTTTTGAGTAATTATTATTTTCCAATTATTTTGGTTTATTAATTTACCACGCCATATGTGGCTAAAGTTGTATGGCCAAAAATAATATTTTTAAATACAATCAATTGCAATAATTGTATTACTACTAATAAATACAGACAAACTACTTTAAGGTAATATACAATAATGGTGTAGTGATGATTGAGGGCTCTGTTGGAGCAAGGATATTTTGGATATTGATATATTCATTGCTTTGTAATAATAATAAAAAAATATTATTACTAAGCAAAGATGCAAAAGCTGGCCTCAATATTTTTCAGTAAATCCTGAGATTACTTCTGAGGTTTATGAGAATTTAGAGGCAATATCATGAATATCATGAAATAGTTATATAAATCAGTGAAATAAATCAGTTGACTTCCTGGGTCAAGATTAACTTGCACCTTCATTGGAATTTATTATTCCAGATAAGAAGATTAAGATCTTATCTGCTTAGTTGTTTAAGTGGGTGTCCATACCAGCATTGCTTAAATTAATTTAATCTAACAAGTTCAACATACAATAAAAGGCAGTTCATAACAGATTAAGGCTTTAAGCAAGAAGAAAACATGTTTATGTACCATGTCTTTGCTCTCCTCTTTCTCCGTGACAGGAACAATCAAAGCAGAGATGATACCCCTCTTGAAGTTCAGAATGTTGGTTTCATCTCCCTCACGATAGAGTGTCACACCTGTCTCACCCTCAACAACAAACTTCAGTACATTCCTGTGAAAAGAGAAGGATTAGCTGTAGAATCATTTGTTGAAAAGTTTCTGATCAATTTTAAAATCAGTTTGTTATAAACTGGAAACCAGTCTTACAATGTTATAGTTTATGAGGTAGTTTTTATTTTCTGTTTATTGGCTGTTGGTATATTTTAGCAATACTGGCTGTGCTCATTTTGAATATTTGCAGACTTAGCATTATTATTTGATCCATTTTCTCTAAAGGGAAGGGAAACATACTTTTCTATGGCTGCTTGAAAGGCTTGGGCCTCAGCAGCAGGTGCATAGATGGGCGCCCCATTTGCATCCGTTCTGACCACCTCAGTTAGGGAACACTCACTGGTATGGAGCTCAAAGCTACATGCCACAGGCACATCAATTTCGACCTAGGGAAAGAAGGGTGTTAATGACTTATTTAATGACTTAGACTTAGCAAAACAACAGGAAAGGCATATTGAGAAACTGAATTGTTACATGATTTTTCAAATGTACCTTGCAGGAGATTTTGGGACCATTAATGAGAGGGGAGGTCCCAGTAACCATATTCCGGATCTCAGCTTCATACCGATATGTATATTTTTTGTAAATCTTAAATCTTTTAGATACTGTAAATAAAATAAACACTAGGTCAATTCCAAATTGTCGAAAGAATAATCACACACTGCAAAAGAAAAAAAAACATTTTCTTAGTACATTTATTTTTCAGTGAATTTTGTGTTGTCCAATAAAAAATATTTCAACAGAAATGTAGGACATACCATAGAATATATCCCATATATATATATATATATATATATATATATACATTCTGAATACACGTTTTGTCTATTGGCACTGGTAAACTTTCCCACTCATTTTCTTAAATGTAAATTTTTCAGGTAAGTTGAACAAAATATCCTTATTTTGTTTACATATTATTAGTTTAGATATTATTTCAGGAAAACAAGACAAATAAAATAATTAAAACATGTTTTTGCATATTTATATATATAACATTTATAACATTAATATTACTTTGTTTAAATTTCATTACATTATATTGTTTTATCTAATCAAGATAAGCAATAAGAAATCTGGACTCTGACATCCTGACTCAATCACTGTCTGTTGTAGATAAAAAGTAAATAGCCACGTTAGAATGATGATGCCATTTATTGAGGGTTCAAAGTAAGTGACAACACCAATAGGTACAGTGAGTCCAATAGGTAAAAGTTAAGGATAAATTAAATTGATGCTTTAACATGTATGAGTCCTAGACACCTCGAATACAAATAACATTTCATCAAAAGATAATAAATAAAAAAATAAGAAAAATACTTACAGTGACATTCTGGATGAGAATTTGATTCAGTTTCTTGCTCTAGTGAGAAAGTCATTATGCAAGTATGATTAGGAAAAATATGTAAACAAAACTAAAATTGAATATTGAAAGGTAAATCAAAGATAACATTTTAAACAAATCAAATTTTAGATTAATTTAACCTTTGACACAACTTAGCCTTTACAGACTATGAAATGCTAAAATTAGGCTATAGGATACATAGGATGAAGCTAAAAAAATATTTTTAGTGCATGAAATGCATTAATGAAGTAACATTAATACACCAGAATGCAAAGGTACATTATACTCACGGGCTATAGCATAAGTGCCAAGTAGCAGCAATAGGCAGAGCTTCATATTCCCCATACTGGGTCAGAAGAAGCTCAGAAGCCCTGAGACTACAGCGAGCCTTCCTCCAAATGGAGACTGGCAGTGATCATCTGGCTCGCATCTTTTATACTCTGATCTATTCAGTTCACTTAGGGGGTTAAACAAGGGTTGCAACAGGTCCAAAGTTCCATCAGTCAGTGTGGCAGGCCAAAGGCAAAAGCTGTTTCATAAACACCACCCAAGACTTGCCTGTCAGCAATGGAACTGATGAAACTCACTGATTGCATTAACCAACAGTAACCACAGGTTTTAGACTACCTTGATTGATTTTCTTTTCTTTCATTTGAAATCTTACATAGGCTAAAGGTTGTTGTTGGGGAGAAAGAACAAACTAGTACCACAATGTTCAATGTAATAAGTAAAAATTGTCAAATATGAAATTGTAATAAAAGGGCTAAAGGGTGTTAAGGGCCTTTAACTTCATTGAGTGTCATTATATATTCTTAATATTGATTGCAGTTAAAACACTAAAATATGTCGGACATAAACTTTCAACAAAATATTATTCTGTTACAGGCAAATGCAATACAAATGCCACAAATGATGGGATTCCACTAGACAATAGTGGAGTAGTTACCCAGCAGAATCCCAGTAGTTATTACCATTTTCTCTAGTGACATATGTGAGTCATGTCCTAATCAGAGTTATTTTCAAGCAACATACCCTCTCCCAATTTACAACCCTTATCTTTAAAACCAAGTTTAAAGTGTTCAGAGAACATTTAAACTATTTAGGATCCCTAATGGACTGTGTTCGGAATTGTCTACTCTAAATTATCTACAGTATCATTAGCACAGGGCTTGGATCTTATGGAAAGGAAAGAAACAACGTGTCATCAACATGAGTCTTACATTTTAATTTTGTTTTATTTTATCATGCTAAACTTTTCATGGTTCAATGTTAAATCATGGTTTCATACTACCTTTACAATCAGAATGTTTTTGCTAACATGGCTTGTTTCATTAATCATGTCTGATTCAGTCAAATTGGCAACATGCTGGTCTGTTTAGAAGCCAAAATAACAGCCATGTTTAATTCTAAGATACAGTTAATCTTAGCGATTTCAGAGCTGTTGCTCTCATCATTTTTTGTGTTGAATTTTGGTTTGCTCACTGGGAGCTGCATGCACATTTTCCCTTTCTTTTCCTTTTATTTTATTGATTTTCTGCTTAAAATATATGTTCTTTTTAGCTTTCAATTAAATAAAAAAGGGGAAAAATGGAATATACACTTCATAAATTATTATACAAAATATTTTATCTAAGGTCACATGAAGTGTTTATTTTAATATGATAAACTACATTTTGCATGTGTTTTCATGAATTTTGCAAAGTTTTTTGCAAGTTTTTCCCTTCAAGTGTTGAGTTGACAAATTTTTTCAAATTTACTATTAAGAATGATCGTAAAATTACTGGGTGCTGATGTGTTGGTTTGTGATATACAGTAAATACTATGATTTTGGGAAAACAGTCATGCCAATA
>NW_015548181.1:0-6025 GCF_001515605.1 Sinocyclocheilus anshuiensis | reverse complement strand
TAATGCATTATAGTATGGTGCTAAAGCAATTAGCTACCCAGGGTTAGAGTTAAGGTAAATGCACTGCTGAGTGGTTAAGAAATGTAACCAGTAAAAGTATACCTTAATGACAATAAGACTTGCCTGGTCTTTACTCTATGTTAGGGAATAGATCTTATCAAGTACCTTATCAACAGAAGCCTGTCTAGCTCCTCATTGATGAGTTTATTGCCTTGCAAAGATTAGTTGTTAGTTAGTTTTTAAAAACACACTTTAACTAAAAACTATTTTTCTAAACTATTTTCAAACTACAAAAATACAAAGCTGAGGTGAGCTTTTTTTATGTTAAAATACTTTCTCCTACTCTAGTTTAATGTTAGACCATTATAATTAAACCATTCACAGCCCCTAAATGTGTAAACACTATGTAATTGTTTTTTTTTTACCAATTAACATTAGTAGTGCGGCATAGAGGCCAATGCTTTAAACATTGCTGATTTGCAATCTGCACAGATAATATTTCAACATCTGACATTTGTCATACTTTACAGCCTGCAAATCTGCAGTCACCATAAAATGTCATAAGAGGTCAAACATTTCTCATTATTCTTCAGAAACTAGTTTATGTGAGCTATGTTATCCACAGCTCTACTCCACACATCAGAAAAAAAAATGATACTCAAATGAACTCATTCAAGTCAAGGCATCTTCAAAACATTTACATTACATTACATTTAGTCATTTACATGCCTTTGACAGACATGCCTTTGTCTGTCACTTTTATCCAAAGCGACTTACAAATGAGGACAATGGAAGCAATCAAAATGATATACAAGCGCTATAACAAGTCTCAGTTAGCTTATGGACCTTACTGATGTGAGGCAACAGTGTTTAACCACTGAGCCACCAGGTGGCTCTGTAAGATATTACACTCTAAAAACTAGGTTATTAGACAGGTAGATATTAGACAGAACACATGCTGAGTAGAGGGGGATAGTGTTCCAGTTCAAACTGGTTGTTTTTATTTTAGGGAAATGAAAAGGAGTTTGTGTGTGCGTGTGTGTGTGTGTGTGTGTGTGTGTGTGTTTTGTTTTTGTTTTGTTTTTTTTCTTTAATGTGCTCATTGGTTCATTGGCTCAGTTTATTGACAGACAAAGTTTAAAGATTGGGCAGTGGGCATGCAGTTCATTCAAAAATGTTTTGCTAGTGAATATAACTTATGTGCTGTTTGTGAAAGCAGAGCTTTCGATATTTGTTGAATTAAATGATTCAATGAATGAGAAAATGGATTTGCATGTTAAGTTCAGTTTAACATAGCAATTGAATTTGCACAGAGAATGTGTTTTGCTTTGAGTTATCAAAACTATGTAGTCAGTGTGTTTAAACAACATGCAGTGATTAAGAATATTTTTCATTTAGTAAAACTTGTGCTATGTATTATGGTAACACTTGACTTTCAGTTAATGGACATGTTAAGAAAATGTTTTGAATGTGTCCTATGTTTTTTGCACATGAGAGCATTTAAAGCAATAGAGTGTGATAAAATGCATTAAATTAGTGAAAATAATGCTTGAGAAAAGGCCTTTGTCTGTCAATACACTGTGCATAAAACAGAGCTCTCATGCTATACATTGGCAAAGGATACAGTGAGTGAGTTAACACATTTAGATGTTACTTCTGTTGCGACGCACAACAACATGCACAAATATGCACAAACCGCTCTCTCTGTTTCTCCCTTAGTAGCCAGATTTCATAAAAAATATTATATGATATAAATGTGATTTCATATCTTTCATGTGGGCAAGATTTACTCTTAACATTGCATAAACCAACTATCTGTCACTGAAAAAGAAGCTTTGCAGATTATGTGGGCTTGTATGCTCTTAATTTGTTTAGTTGTACTAACATAGTGTTACTGTTCATAGAATCACTCAACTAAGCTTTCTGTTTATAGCAGCTCTAACACATGAAGAATTGTCTTTCTGCATTGCAAATAACATTTAATTTCATATGTTAGAAACATCTTTCATGTGGGAAAGCTTTACTCTTAACATTGCATAAACCACCTTTCTCTGAGAAAAAAGCATTTCAGCATATGTGGGGCTTGCATTCTCTTCATTTGCTTCACAGAGAAAAGTAGCTTTTCGGCATATGTGGGATTGATAAAAACAACTTTCGCTTTCAGAGAAAGAAGGTTTTCAGCATGAGTGAGATTGCATTATCTTCATTTGTTTAGTTGCACTAACATAGTGTTACTGTTCATAGAACCCCTAATTTAACCCAGACAGCAGACAATTTCGGCCCAGATCCGGCCAACATCTGGCCCGCATGGATTTCACATGGGCCAGATGTGGGCCGGATCTGGGCCAACACTATGTTGCTGTCTGGGAAGCTTCTTGTGCATAGAAGCTCTAACACATTACGCATTGTCATTATGCATTGCAAATAACATTTTATTTCATATGTTGTTTTCACAGGGGCCAGATGTGGGCCGGATCTGGGCCAACACTATGTTGCTGTCTGGGAAGCTTCTTGTGCATAGAAGCTCTAACACATTACGCATTGTCATTATGCATTGCAAATAACATTTTATTTCATATGTTAGAAACATCTTTCATATGGGCAAGCTTTACTCTTAACATTGTTAACATACTTACAGAGAAAGAAGCTTTACAGCATATGTGGGCTTGAATTCCCTGCATTTGCTTTGTTGCACTAACATATTGTTACTGTTCATAGAAGCACTAAACTAAACTTCCTGAGCATAGAAGCTCTAACATAACTTTTTTTAATCTAAATAAAATTTCATTTCATATGTGGGCAGAAAGAAGAGAAAGAAGCTTTTCAGCATATGTGGGATAGCATTCTCTTGCATTGCATTTGCTTTGTTGAGGTAATACAATGTTACTCTTCATAAATGCACTAAACTAAGCTTCCTGTCCATAGAAGCTGTAACATAACTTGAGCATTAAACTTCAAACACATTAAAGTTTGTCTTTCTGCATTGCAAATAACGTTTCATTTCAACAATTCATAGGAACAATTTTCATGTGCGCAAGCATTTTACTCTTAACATTTCATAAACCATAAACCATACAGCCTTACAGAATCTTTTCAGCATATGTAAGCTTGTATTCTCTTCTTTCTTTAGTTTAGTTGCATTAACACACTATTACTAGAATCATAGAATCACTAATCTTCCTGTGCATAGAAGGTGTAAAATATCTTGTTGAGAATAAAACTTCTAACACATTAAATATTGTCTTACAGAATTGCAAATATGATTTAATTTAATTTAAAAGAAACATCTTTTATATGGGCAAGCTTTACTCTTAACATTGCATTAACCAGCTTTTTTTTTCCGGCATATATGGGCTTGATAAACCAACTTTCTCTTTCAGAGAAAGAAGCGTTTCAGCATATGTGAGCTTGCATTCTCTTCTTTTCTTTAGTTGCATTAACACACTATTAATGTGCATAGAAGAACTAAACTAATTTTCCTGTGCATAGAATGAGTAAACTAACTTTTCAGAATAGAACTTCTGACACATTAAGTATTGTCTTTCTGCTTTGCAAGTATGATTTTATTTAATTTGAAAGAAACATCTTTCTTATGGGCAAGTTTTATGCTTAACATTGTACAAACCAACAATCATTCACTGAAAAAGAAGCTTTGCAGCTTATGTGGTCTTTTGTTCTCTTCATTTGCTTAGTTGCACTAACATAGCATTACTTTTCATAAGCTAAACTAATAACATTTCATGTCATATGGAATAAACATCATGTGGTCAAGCTTTACTCTTAACATTGCATAAACCAGCTTTCCCTTACAGAGAAAGAAACTTTCCAGCATGTGCGAGCTTGCATTACGCTATTATAGCTAACATAGTGTTACTGTTCATAAAATCACTAAACTAATCTTCCTGCAATAAGAAGCTCTAAAATAACCTAATGAGCATAAAACTTCAAACACATTAAAATATGTCTTTCTGCACTGCAAATATTATTTCATTTCATGTGTTACTAACATCTTTCTTATAGGCAAGCTTTACTCTTAACATTGCATGAACCAGCTTTCTATTACAGAGAAAGAAGCTTTTCGGAATATGTGGGCTTGATAAACCAACTTTCATAGAATGAAGGTTTTCAGCATGACTGGGATTTCATTCTCTTCAATTGTTTAGTTGCACTAGCATAGTGCTACAGTTCATAGAAGCACTAATCTATGTTTCTTGAGCATATAAGCTCTAACAACAAAGAAGCACTAATCTAAGCTTCTTGTGCATATAAGCTCTAACAACAAGAAGAATTGTCTTTCTGCATTGCAAACAAGATTTAATTTCATATGAAAGAAACATTCTCACTACGAGCAAGCTTTACTCAACATTGTATGGACCAGCTTTGTCTTACAGAGAAAGACGCTTTTCACCATATGTGAGCTTTCGGTTTCTTCATTTTCATTTGTTGCGCTAACACAATATTACTGTTCATAGAAGCACTAAACTAAACTAAGCTTCCTGAGTTTAGACGCTCTAACATAATTAGCATGAAACTTCAAACATATTAAAATCGGTCTTTCTGCACTGCAAATATTATTTCATTTCACTTCATGTATTTCATGTGGGTAAGCTTTACTCTTAACATTGCATGAACCAGCTTTCTCTTACAGAGAAATTGTCTTTCTGCATTACAAGATTTCATTTCATATGGAAGAAACATTCTCACTATGAGCAAGCTTTACTCTTAACATTGCATAAACCAGCTTTCCCTTATAGAGAAAGAAGCTTTTTAGCATATGCGAGCTTGCATTCTCTTCATTTGCCTAGTTGCGCTAACATAGTGTTACTGTTCATAAAATCACTAAACTAATCTTCCTAAACTAAGACGCTGTAACATAACCTAAGCAGCATAAAACTTCAAACACAATAAAATCAGTGTTTCTGAATTACAAATAACATTTCATTTAATTTGTTAGAAACGTATTTCATGTTTGTAAGCTTTACTGTTCATAGAAAAACTAAAATAAACTTCTTGTGCATAGAAGGGCTAAAATACCTTGTTGAGAATAAAACTTTAACGCATTAACTAATGTATTTCTGCATTGGAATAAAACGTTTTATTTCATATGTTAGAAACTATTTTCATGTGGGCAAGCTTTAATCTTAACATTTCATAAACCAGCTTTCCCTCGAAGAGAAAGAAGCTTTTCAGCATTATGTCATAGTGTCTAGTTGCACTAACATATTGTTACTGTTCATAGTAGCACTAAACTAAACTTCCTGAGCATAGACTCTGTAATATAACTTGTGAAGAATAAAACTTCTCAAACATCAAGTATTGTCTTTCTGCTTTGCAAATATGATTTTATTTAATTTGAAAGAAACATATTTCATGTGGGTAAGCTTTACTCTTAACATTGCATAAACCAGCTTTCTATTACAGAGAAAGAAGCTTTACAGCATATGTGGGCTTGCATTCGCTTCATTTGGTTAGTAGCACTAACATATTGCTCACAGAAGCCCTAAACTGAGCTTCCTGCACTCTGAAGTTCTAACATAATTTAATGAGCATAACACTTCCGTAGAAACAGGCTTAGATGTTTTACAACCTTTTGAAATACAGTACACTAATATGGTCGCATCAGTAATCACACAACCCAGACACCCATCACCATTGCGCTGCGCAAGACGAAATATTTGCATTTCGTGTGATGTTGTAAAAACTTTAGACCTTTAACTAAGTGCATATGTGCTTTTAACTAGCAGTCCGCAAATCTTGCGACAAGAAAATCAAAGCGCAATACTGTCTTGATTTTATTACGCAGTATGAAACAAAAAACATTTGCTTTCATTCCAGTTAGCCTAAATATTTATGTGTTTTATGTGTTTTAACTGATAGATTAGCCTATAGCACAGCGTCACAAATTCTGCGCGCCATCTTCAAACCTTCTCTCGTTTCATTGCGGTTCGTGAGCCCCAATATTTTGCATTTCGTGTAATGATTAGACGTTTAATTACATATGTCTGTTTCAACTGATAGCTAACAC
>NW_015548180.1:280-812 GCF_001515605.1 Sinocyclocheilus anshuiensis | reverse complement strand
ACTATATAATATGTCTGTCTGTCTGTCTGTCTCTCTGTCTGTCTGCCTGTCTATCTATCTATCTATGTTTCTGTCTGTCTGACTCTCTTACTGTCTGTTTGTCTGTCTGTCTGTCTGTCTGTCTGTCTGTCTGTATGTCTGTCTTAGCTACTGATGAGATGCTACTCATGGTTGAAGGCTTGGTGTATGAGCGGTGTATATCTTATAGCATTCTATAGCTATCTATAGAATCTATCTATCTATCTATCTATCTATCTATCTGTCTGTCTGTCTGTCTGTCTGTCTGTCTGTCTGTCTGTCTGTCTGTCTGTCTTTCTTTCTGTCTATCTGTCTGTCTGTCTGTCTGTCTGTCTGTCTGTCTGTCTGTCTGTCTATCTATCTGATTTTCTAATAGACTTTATTGCCTTCAAAATATTAAAACTTTAGGCTTTAAAACTTTAAAGTTTAGAAACTTCAAAATATCGAATCTATCTATCTATCTATCTATCTATCTATCTATCTATCTATCTATCTATCTATCTATCTATCTATC
>NW_015548180.1:0-175 GCF_001515605.1 Sinocyclocheilus anshuiensis | reverse complement strand
ATTTGTCTATCTATCTATCTATCTATCTATCTATCTATCTATCTATCTATCTATCTATCTATCTATCTTTCTGTTCTCTGTCTGTCTGTCTGTCTGTCTATGTGATTTTCTAATAGACTGTATTGCTTTTAAAATGTTCAAACTTTAGGCTTTAAAACTTTAAAGCTTTTAAACT
>NW_015548179.1:1860-2120 GCF_001515605.1 Sinocyclocheilus anshuiensis | reverse complement strand
GACGATACATCGTCGTATCGATATTTTGAACACAGCACTAGTGCACACAGAGATAAAAAGTACCCCATGTGTACAATGAAATGTACTGCTGGATCTTTAATGTTGTGGGCCTATATTTCTGCCGGAGATCCTGGATATCTTGTTCAGATAGATGGCATAATGGATTCTCATTCTATAAAATACCAGTCGATAAAAAATTAAAAACTGACTGTCCATGCTAGAAATCTTATAATGGGCCATGGTTGGATCTTCCAACAGGA
>NW_015548179.1:1208-1462 GCF_001515605.1 Sinocyclocheilus anshuiensis | reverse complement strand
CTGCCTGTGATGAGGAGATTGTGAATAAAGAATGAATATTAGTTGAATTTAAAATAAACATTTGCATTTGAATGTTAGGTGTGCATCAGGGAGCGTCATCAGTGGCGGTTGAGATGCGATGATGTTGATGTAAATGACGTTGTTTCATTTTAATGTTTTGTTAGTCTAGCCCACGAGACACGCCGCTGCTGTGTTATGCATTCAAAATATTAGAGAAATATAGAAGCTCAATGCGGAGAAGATCTTGAATGGGT
>NW_015548179.1:0-672 GCF_001515605.1 Sinocyclocheilus anshuiensis | reverse complement strand
TTCCTTAAGACCTATTTAATCTGCATATAAAACATTAGAAATTAGATATTTGTTTAATTTTTATTTTGTGTGTGATTGTTAAAACAAAAAATATTTGTTGTTTGTCTCAATAAATTGTGTTAATTATAAATACAGTGGTTAAATTGAAGAAAAATGTTCTATTGCTCTTTGTTTAAAAAAAGTTTATAAAAAATGTCAATAATTATCGATACCGAACGATAAACAAACATCAAAATCAAAACAAGTTCCCTGAGCTGAACCCTATAGAAAATGAGTGTGGTGAACTGAAGAGGAGAAGCATCAACATGCAGCTGGAAATCTGAAGGGTCTGGAGAGATTATGAAGGAATGGTCTCTGATCTCCTGTCAGATGTTCTCTAAACTCTTCAGGCATTATAGGTGAAGACTCAGAGCTGTTATCTTGGCAAAAGGAGGTTGCAAAAAGTATTGGATAAAAGAGTATGATTAATTGTGACCAATGTGTATTAGAGAAAAACATTTGTTTCATAATGAGATTTCTCTCCCATTTTAAATTCTTATTCTCCAAATAAAATAAAATATCTAAAGGATTGATGATACAGATTAATATTTACAGCCGTCTTTTATCATATTTACCAATGGTATGAATAATTTTGAGCACAACTGTATGTGTGTATATATATATATATATATA
>NW_015548178.1:721-939 GCF_001515605.1 Sinocyclocheilus anshuiensis | reverse complement strand
CACATGTGGTTGCCGCAAGCCCGCCGGCCGCTCCTTTGTCAAATCAGCCAGCCGCACCGTTCTCAAGCCTGCCGCCGCTCACTCAAGCCGGCCTCAGCTCACTCTAGGCCGCCGGCCGTTCCTCACTCTAGGCCTCCAGCCGCCGCTCACTCTAGCCTGCTGTGTGTCTCGTTGTGAAAGCGAAACTACTTTGTTTGGTCTTCCAAAAGAGGACAAGA
>NW_015548178.1:0-173 GCF_001515605.1 Sinocyclocheilus anshuiensis | reverse complement strand
GACCGATGAGCTTTGTAAAAATCGACGCGTTTCAGAAAGGCGGGGCATAGAGGAGAAACAATAATGTACAGTATGTTGAAAATAATGTGTTTTTTTTACCTTAAACCGCATAAAAACATTTAATTATTTAACGATTCAGTCCACTGAAGGCGAGCGTAGTGAAGAACCCAAGT
>NW_015548177.1:370-514 GCF_001515605.1 Sinocyclocheilus anshuiensis | reverse complement strand
ACATCCAACCGGCCTCACAACCGCAGACTACGTGTAACCACACCAACCCAGGACCTCCACATCCAGTATCTTCACCTCCAAGATCGTCTGAGACCAGCCACCCGGACAGCTGCTGCAACAATCGGTTTGCATAACCAAAGAATT
>NW_015548177.1:0-198 GCF_001515605.1 Sinocyclocheilus anshuiensis | reverse complement strand
CGGATGAATCCCGGTTTTCACTGTACAGGGCAGATGGCAGACAGCGTGTATGGCGTCGTGTGGGTGAGCGGTTTGTTGATGTCAACGTTGTGGATCGAGTGGCCCATGGTGGCAGTGGGGTTATAGTATGGGCAGGCATATGTTATGGACAAGGAACACAGGTGCATTTTATTGATGCCATTTTGAATGCACAGAGAT
>NW_015548176.1:0-3206 GCF_001515605.1 Sinocyclocheilus anshuiensis | reverse complement strand
CAGGAGCCGCCCCTGGAGGGGGGGGTAATGTCAGGGATTCATCAGAGTCATTGCAGTCACCAGCCAGGATAATCACCCGATCACAGTCACCTGAGTTCTGATCACACGCACCTGCTGTCACCAATCAAGCTACACTACAAATACACACACATCACAGTCACTCACTGTCCGGGCTACCGTTCACTCCTATGGACTGTTCTGGACTCGCTATACTATATTCTCCTAGAAAGACTTACCTTCTGGTTCTCCCGCGATCCTCCAACGACTCCTTGGAAGCTGTTCCACGATCTCCCACGAAACCGGCATCAGACGCTCACCCTCAGAACTCAGATAAGAACCCTGGAATCATTCACTCTGTTGACACTCACCTGCCTTAACCTAACCCGTTCCACTCATCCACCTCTTGTATCAATAAACCATCCTGTCTTTCACTTACCCGTTGTGTCTGGCCTTGCTTTATGACGGATATACACATAAGGTGACATACGTATACTTTCAATAAATTAGTCTTTCCATAGTTTCTGAATACTAATAAGGCTGGCTAATTTAGGAAGTTTTCAGTATTGTTTGTGATCTTAAGTTGTAATATGTATTTGTATCCTTTCTGTTTACACTGTTGTATGCTCCTCTGTTATAGGCTATGAGGAAGAACTCTATCATGCTAACAGAGAATAGCGCTCAGTGCTGCTAACTGGGAGAGCAGCTGTAAAACTGGAGGAGAGCAGTTGAACACCTATTAATACAGACGACTGTATTTTTCTGCAAGAACCACAACAAAGACAATGATGAGCACTCTGAGCAAACAACAGTCAGACGTCCCCAGCTCCTCCTTTCGCCATAGTCAGGACTTGGCTTTCTGATATTCCTTGCTAATCAGACTTCTTTATCTTGAATAAAGTGTTACACTTAAATATCATTAAGTATACTTTATAAGTATGTTAGGGGATAATGTTCTAAGCTCAGGCTGAAGCAAAAGTAAATTCACGTTTGTACAGTAGAACGCAGGAGAAGAAACACTCTTCAGAAATCAAAAAACAAAGCACAATTGTTAATTTCGAGTGTTTTTAGAGAATGTCATCCTACCTTTTAGAAGAACATTCTAAGAACACACACACACACACACATACACACACACAACTGTATTTGAGGATGAGGAACAAGTTAGAATGTAAGTGAATGAAGTAACGTTACCTCTGTTATATTATAGAGGGTTGTGCCAATTTATCCAGTGCAAAATCTGTTATTAAAATGTGCTCACATACAAAGCCCACTTAAACAATAAGTTAGAATATATTTAGATTACACTGTAAATTGCTTTAGATACGACTTAAGTTGAAATCCGCACAAAACTTCCACTAAGACTAATGCGTCACTCCGAAAAAGCAAACATTTCTCCCTATAACGTTACGTTACCCCACCGATCAAGTCAAGTGCTCATGCAAAAGGTGGCAAGTTTATATGCTTCCTTAGATATGCTTCCTTAGTAAAATTAAGTTTACACGCCTATTTTCGATTTCCCTATATATAAGGTTAATATATACCAACTTTACACGCACCTAACTTGGCAACAAGAATGCAAATTAAGCAAATCCTCCATTTTAAACCGCACTGGGTTGGCGCCAATGCAAAATATAAATCTAAAGATTGTGCAAATAATTGTTTCAGATAATCAAGGAAACACACTTACTTCAGATCCCCGTTATCTGCTATCTGTAATCGAGCTTCAAATTGAGATAAAATCCGTTTATGCTATATATCCACTGAGACCGACGCTTCTCTCACTGGTATCAAAAGCTAACCGTTGCTCCCCTTCCCCACCGATCACATGCTCATGTTCGTTGGAAGCCGTATTCTACTGTTGCCGAATATGTTAAATTCATATTCAATGAAATAATCAGCGAACACAAGTATTTTATATTTCCCTCTATACACATTTAACATTTACAGGATTTTACACCAGGAAAGAACAAAAACATGCAATTAGCTGCAAGAATCTCTCTCTCTCTTTCTTACACAAACACGCACACACACACACACACACACACACACACACACTTAACTTTGAGGAAGAATGTGTAAATTACGCTAATTCACCGTCTTAAACCTCAGGGTTGGCAAGATTTGTCAAAGGCAAATTAAAATATTGTGCCCACATAAAAAAATAAACATATCAAATAAACATAACACACTTATTTCAGACTCTGATCTGCTTACCTGTAAATGAGCGTCAATTTGAGATGAAATCCATGCATATAAAACCTTCACTGAAACCGATGCTCCTCGATGCGTCAGCTAGCCTTTAGTTCCCCCTCCCCCACCGATCACGTGTGCATTTACGGTAAGACACCGTAATTTTAGAAAACAGTTCAGTACTGTAAATTTACGCTGTAAATACGCTGTAAATTTACAGCGATTTTTTACAGTGTAGTTTTGTATGTAAAAATACAGTAGTATAGGGTTGTTACGGAACACTTGGACATGATAGAGATGCAGGTAACAATGTTTATTGACAGGAAGGTAGTGCAGATAATGGAGGCAGGAGTGAGCAATGGAGAGAATATAATCAGAGATTACTGTGACACACACACACACACACACACACACACACACTGTTCAGTTCCAGATGAAGGTGACAAGGAATAGACAAAGGATTACACTGGAGACACGAAGGGATCACTGGAGACTGGAAAGGAGTAATCACACAAGGTAAGTCAAAGGTAAGTATTCATAGTCCATCAAGTAGACCAGTGACCCAAATTTTATTGCAAATCTTGTGCATAATATGGATTACGGCTTCACCGCCACCTTTGATTAGCTCGCCTTTGATTCCATCGATACCAGGACCTTTCCAGGATTTGATCTTGGAGATGGCTGTTCTAATTTCGCTCTCAAGGAGGTCCGTTTCATGCACATCTCTCTTGCAGTTTGGCCAGAGTTGCTCCAGATTATCCTCATCTGCCTCAATAGGTGCATTGTGAAGACCACTGCCATACACATACCATCTATTAAGTATATCAGTATCCTTGGTGAGTAGGTTGCTGTCTTTGTTTCTGCTGCTGCTGCACCTTTCATTCATTTTGACACCTTTCTTTGCATTTTGAACTTTGTTGCTACGCAACATTGTTTGTTGAACCATTCGTCATGGCATTTCACAACCTTGTTGTTTATGTCAGTCTTCAGCTAAGAGCATTGTTGTTTTAAATTCA
>NW_015548175.1:233799-249665 GCF_001515605.1 Sinocyclocheilus anshuiensis | reverse complement strand
TTTTAAATATGGATATGTTCCTTACAAGAACACATCGATTCGCTACAGGAGGCCTTTTTATTCACCCCCTGGAGCCATGTAAGACACTTTTTATTATGGATGGATGCGCTTCATTGGACTTCTTTTGGACTGTTGTTGAACAGAAACACCCGGTCACTTCAATTATAAAGCTTGGAAGAGCCAGGACAATTTTTAATATAACTCAGCTTGTATTCGTCTGAAAGAGGAAAGTCATATACACATGAAAGTTAATTTCCTTCTTTCACTATGATGTTCACACCTTGAATGTTTTCTCCTAGCTAAAGCTATGAGGATTGTCTCACTTCCTTTGATTACCACCTGATTCCTTCATTCACAGCCTGCACTGTTTTACTCCTGTTTTTACTGACACTTAATTCAGTCTAGATCACTATTGGGATTTGTTTATATCAAGCTTAATGTTCTGAACTTTGTCTGACCATGATGTTTTACCAGTCAGTGGTCTGGATGAAGGCATAACTGTTAGAAACAGATGGTCTTCACTGATGTATTATGAATCTGGTCAAGTGACAGATGTTTTCTCTGCTCCTAACGTGTATTAGTTGGATGTTTGTGTTTATGTTTGTTTATATTTGGGATTTGCACATTCAGGCGCTGTTTATTTGATTGTTTCTGTTTATTCCCTCTCTAGTGTGTGATTACTGCAGCACAGGGGACTTGTACACGTACTGGGTGATGATTGGTCAGTTCGGAGAGGATGTGGTAAAAGTTAAATAGTCTCTTGAAAATGCAAAATGAGCAATTGATGATATTTATGGCTTACTAATGAAAGGACATTTATATGTCTAGCTCTGTGTGGAATGTAAGCAAGATTCTTAAGAAATCTGTCTCTTTAGCTCCTGAAGTCCTTAGCGGTGGTCCCTACAATCACGCGGCTGATTGGTGGTCTCTCGGCATCCTTCTTTTTGCATTGGCCACTGGAAAGGTGAGGACAAATGCACATATATTTGCACCAACATCTTGTGTTTTTCTGCCTATTGTGGGTAAAATGACATGTTTGCGTGTTTCTGTGTGAATAGATGTGTCATTTCTGCCAAGTCATTCTGAACTCCCCCTCCCTCCGTGTTTGTCACAGTTTCCTGTGTCTCCAGAGCCGGACCACTGTAGCATGCTGAGGAGAATGCGCAACGTCCCTTATGAGATGCCAAAAAACTTCTCTCCTCCTTTTGCTCTCCTGCTTACAGAGGTGAGACCTGGACCACTACTGGCCTGGTTATTCGCAAGAATGTTAAAATTGTATCAATCAAAAGTATCAATTTTGTCTCAGTTGTTTCTCCGCAAACCCTAAAAATAAACATAAATGAGGTCATTGTTAACATATAGTAAGTGTGTAGAGTTAAAAAAAAAAGTGAATTGTAAAAAAGTGAAAAAAGTAAATTATTCTGTCATCATTTACTCGAACTGTGCTCAGAATTGACCCTTCGCCGGGAGTTTGATTGACAGGCGATCTGACCAATCATAATGCCAAATCTGACATTTTATCCGACAAACAAACCATACATGAGAGTAGATTAAAGTCGGTGGACTTGTACTTGAAAAATGGTATAGTGACATCTTTCCGCGGTTGAAACAAGATACCTTCTGATGTTCATTCATGTCTATTTCGTGCTATAACTAGTAAAGAGGAAAAGATGATTGGTTCACAAACCACTTGAACTGAGGCACTACAGCGATCTGTCACGACACATTAAAGAGCCACAAAACGGTATTTATTGGTTGAATTTCTTTAAAAGCAACAAAATTTGAAAGCTGAGACTTTGTTTCATACCAAAAGTAACCCGCTCTGTCTTGTCTGTCGGCGCGTTGTCAGTGTTCTCTTTGCTCCGTGATGTATTTTTCACTGCGTGAGAGCATGATGTGTGGTGTAAGAGTGCAATGGCTTGTCGGACATAGCAACAGTAACTAAGGGGGGGGGCAGGTCTTTGAGAAGGGTGACTGCCAAGATCCCAAAGTCATCAATCAAAAATCAGCTTTCAGTTTGTCATTTTCTGTGTTCTGTGAAACACAAAAAAGACGAACTCTAGGAACCAAACAACACTAAAGCCCATTGACTTCCATTGTATGGACAAAAAAACACATCTCAGAATATCTTTATGTTCCACAGAAGGTCATACAGTTTTGGAACAGTAAATGATGATAGACTTTTCAATTTGTCACGTCACGTCACAATTTTTGGTGAATTGTCCCTTTAAAATGTATAACTTCTGATGAAGCTGAGCACAGTTTGAGACATTGAGATCCCTTCTGAATACTAATAACCTTTTATTTAATCGTTTGAACCCATCTTTCCTCTCCTCAGCTTCTTTGTAAGACTCCGGTACGTCGCCTTCAGACACTGGAACGCTTCAAGCGGCAAACCTTTTTCCACGGCACACCGTTTGATTCCCATCTGCTCCAAAAGACCCCCATGGTGCTGATCCTGGAGCTGAAGAACCGGCCTGACCGCCCTGCGAAAGCCCTTCGAGGACTGACCCTGGAGCCCTTCCCAAACTTTGATTGCGACTTTCTCTTAACCTCACCATGTACACCCACTGCTTCAGACCTTTCCCCGACTCTGGCCAACATGGAGCAGGTAGAAGCGCTTATGCAAAGCCATGTACCTCAGGACGATGCTTCCCAACGAGAAGTGTTTGTTTAACTTTTTAATACAGTTTGTCAGGAGTTTTTACAAGGGATGGTCCACCCAAAAATGAGAATTTTGTCATCATTCCAAACCTGTATGATTTACAGTACTTCTGTGGAACACAAAAACAAGATATTTTGAAGAATGTTGATAACCACACAGCTGACTTCCATTGAACGTACAAAAAAAATACAATAGAATTCAATGAGAACAGAAACTGTTTGGTTGCCAGTATTCTTCAAAATATCTTCTCAGAAGAAATAAACTCATACAGGTTTGGAATGACATGAGGATGAGTAAATGAGAACAGAATTTTCATTTTTGGGTGGACCTTTTAATAGGAGTTTATTCTTCTGTGAAGGAATATAGTTGTTAAGTGTATTTCATTTTTATTGAGACGCTCTAATACTTATGTTGAATTCCTTACCTTTTGTTGAGACATTAAGTGAAATGTGGTTCATAGTTCCTCATATCCTTTGACATTATTTGACTATTTTGTCCTCATTAATATGCCATCACTGCATTTTCATTAAACAAACATACCATCAGTTCAGTTATTCCTAGTTTATAATGGTTTGAAAGCTACACAAACCCTCAGGGATATACTTTAATGCTAACATTATCATATTGTCAAATTGATACCTATACTTTTATATGACATTATATGCTGTGTATAGCACTGTGCATTGTTTCCATATTTTTTTTTTTGTTTGGACTGATACTGTGGGAAAGGGACTGTTGTTATGTGTTATACTAATTTTCCTACTGGCTTTATTGTTTATACTGTTATTTTAACCACTGCTGAGGGCCTGGTTGGATGCCCATGTATGCATGAATAACCTTGTTTGCCTGAGATGACAATTCTTGTTTTATGCCCAGAATGCCTGACACCAGTGATCCTTTATCAAATACTAAGCAAAAGAAATAATGTAGTAAAACGTTTTCTTTTCATGCAGTATTGTTATTGATGCTGTGTGTGGTCATTTCTGAAGCTGCAGTGTCATTGCGCTATTATTAAGCTACAGTCTCTTTTTAAATCTCTCAAATATGCTAAGTAAATAAAGCCTTCTTGTGTTTAAATAGAACCAATAATTTGTTGGTTTGTATATGTATTGAACATTGCATATATAATTAATAGAAATGTTTTGTAAGAAAAAAAATTGGCAAATGTTCTTTTTCTTTCTTTTCCTTTTTTTCCTTGAATATAGTTATTCTATGACATTTTAGTTTGATTTCATGAAAGCCTACGTGCTTGCACAACACACCTCAAGCATGAGACCTTCGGATGTGATGGCGACGCTGACGATTACGCTCGAGGTCACTTTAATAAGTCATGAATATTCATTATTATTGTAATAAGGTCGTGACCAAAGCCACGCCCCTAGGTGGATAGCTTTTTCTGAGCGGTCACGTTGCGTTGCGGCATTGAAACGGGAGGCTCTCGACAGTAGCGTCTTTTGCATCAATCTCTCCTAAACAGGTAAATGATTGAAATCTTTATTTAAATATATGTATTTAAAATTATAGTGACATTTACTCGTTCTGTAAACAAATGTTGAATATAATTTTGTTAATTCCTTCTGAAATTTTATTTTAAATATCTATTTTAATAGTGCAGCAGCAGTTGTTCGCTTTGCTTAAAATATCAGAAGTGAGTATGATTGATCCGACAGGTGGTTGTCTCATTTCGAAGGCCTTCTCCATCATGGTACAATGATAAACACGTTTTAGTAGTGTGTATAGCGGATATAAAAGCAGTCTTATTAATTTCGGTGTGAAATGTTCGTTTTTGAGGGTTCAAACACTCCAAACTCAACTATATTAAGAGATAAACATCATCATATCGACGTTCATGACATTCAATGTCACCCTGAGGTGACGGGTGAACAATCATCACCACCATCTCTCTCGTCCGTATAACGTATTTAGAGTAGAGCTAACAGAAAGCCGACAAACCGAACCTATCTTAACAGCGTTTACTTCACAGAATATGCTAATTAAAGCATAATATGCACGTGTAGGTCTATACAGCATCACTGATGCGGCTGCTGTCTGCGGAAGGGTGTGTGGCCGAGCTGCACGTAGACATTTCCTACATCACTGTAGCTTAGCTTAGCCTAGCTGAGATGAGCTAACGTGATGAAATAGCGTTTCCTTTAGAGACGTAATACACATCCTTACAACATCACAAGCTCTCAAAAGAGATATTTAAATAATGTACGTCTACAGGTTTTGTAAAAGATGTCCTTCGCTCTAAATGTCGCCTTCGGACGCTTTTGCATCCCACCTACACTGCTAGCGAGGCCACCAGTGTTGCCAAACCCCTCCCTCAGAAAATCTCTAGAACCACCCTCAAAAGTCTCCATTTTTCACAAAAAGTCGACAAATATGAAAACAAAGTAGATACAGGTAAATTTGGTAAAGGTGAAGGAAAGTAAAAATATATATATATATACTTTACAAATGATGACAGTATAAAAAAAATAACAAAAGATTAAGTATAACAAAAAATTCTGAAGTGAAATTAGGAAATGCTTGTGATCTGCAAGCACATCAAACATGATGGAAATGATGGAAAGACACAAAAGACACATAATGTTGGGAATTTGTTTTATGTGTCACCAAAGTGCATCCCTGTCCTGCTCAAATACAACAGATAAGAGATATTATGATTCTCAAAAAACAAAAACTTTATTCATACAAACTTATTTCAGTCAACACACTCTATTATTACAATGTAAGTGCAAAATACTGCATCCCAGCACACATGACATGACGATGCACTGTCTCTCTCTCAGTATCTGGTTGACATGACTGTGCATGAATTGTGGTATAACTTTTGTGTCCGTGGTTAAAACAAGATGTTCATTTTTTCTCTGCCATCTTGATAGATGCTTATAATGAAATTGTGGTGTGCGTCATGACAGGCGTGGCGTACTGGTGTGTTGACTGCGCAGACTCAAGCCCCGTTCACACCGCCAGCGACAGAGCGACATAACCCCATTCATTTTCAATGGAGAGCTGGCGACTTCCGGCGACATGAGCGACAGTGACCGTTGGCGACGGAATGTGGGCGTGTCAAGCGATGCGAGTCAAGCGACAAAAGTTCAGAATTCTTCAACTTTATGCAAATAAGCAGCGAATTTCACGAGCGACAACCAATGGGAGTGAAGTCAGTGGAGAGCACGTGATTCATCTGCTGTAGTGGAGTGTTACAGGGGTAACTAGGCAACCAGTAGTGGGAATGCCCACTAGCGACCTCAATTGCCAGCCACAAGCGACAAGCAGCGAAAATGTCGCTGGCGGTGTGAACGGGGCTTCATTGGCATGATTGAGAGCAAACGTGAGAGGTCACGGGCCTACGGCAGGGTGTGCCAAGTAAAAAATAAAAAATCTCCAAAAAATTGCTAGTTTTATTTAAATATAGCTAAAATAGCTCCTTGTCGAGAAAAAATAAAAAAGTTGCAGCTACAATGAGAAAGTAGCTAAATTTGGCGACAAAATCCCCAAATTGGCAACACTGGAGGCCACTAGAACAATCGCATCGCGTTGCGTCACGGCGCTAAGGTTTGTGATGAAGCACGCGAGCTGGATTCTCCTCCTCCTCTCGCGTGTCGTGTATACGTTCTGAGGATGGTGTCTCTCCTCACTGAGGACACCGCAGGGACATGTACAGTGCTGCTCAAGGTTAAATGAACTAAGCTGATGATGGAGACTAAGCTCAGGATGTACAGTTCTCTCAACGGTGGCCTTTGACTCTTTTGTTTCTTCTTTTATGTATTATTTTGTATCTTTTGCATGGCCATTGCATCTCTCCATACATAATATCTGTTTGAAGGCAAGATAATGCATGTGATATGTTTCTAGGCCTGTTGAAATAAAAACAAGCACATCATTTAATTAGTATTTTTCAGAGAAACCAATTCTTAGCAAACAAATCAGCGTGATTTCTTATTTCATATAAGGAAATTGTCAAGTTCTGTGTGAGGAACTACACTACCCATAATCCTAAAGTGAAATCCACCAATCAGAAAAGCTCAGCAGAAACTCAGCAGACTTGCTTAAAAATACTCAAAATACTGTCAGCTGTCACTTATGCCTTGTGCGTGTTCTTTGAGAAGCATCTTCTGAAAGGCCACCCACACTCCCTATAAAGATTTGTTTGAATAAAATAACAGGTTTTCAATAGGATGGCATTATCAACCTAGGGATAAGCATTTGTCATTATTATTTTCAAGGCATTTCTTTTCTTTTGCAATTAGATCTAAACCACCAAATCCTTTCAACTTTGTATGTGCAATGGTAAAAGGGGTTAGTAGTGATCGGAAGGGGTTGTTCTTCACGCCCATAACGGATAATAGACTGGTTAGCTATTTTGAGCTTGTATATCCAAGCATCTAGCAGATTGATGCCTTATAGGCATTAATTTGATCCACTGTGTGATTTGTTTAGAACCAGTTAAGAATTAAGACTGCAACTAAATGTCTTAAAAGTGTAGTGTCTAAACAGTGTCATCATGACTCATTAAAATGTATTCACTTGCGTTAGAAACACTTTTATAAATGGCAAGCCAATGTGGTTCTCTTTAATGTAAACCGAGCTTGCAGTTGTCTATGAAATATTATATAATAAACTATGTAACACTGGCAAGCAGTCTAAATAATATCTAGGTCTATCTCCAACCTATTCCCATTGGCGCATGTAGGATTCTCATAATATTTAATATAAATTAAATAGCTAAAAATAAAAATGGATAAAAATAAATATTTTAATTATTAAATATATAAATAAATATTATTTAATTAGCAAATAATTATTTATTTAATTAAGTTGAATGAATTGTTTACATAACTAATATGTTGACCTAGGTTAAAGAAGTATAGTTTGCGACTTTGAAACATTTGAGGTTTAATTCACACAAGCAATAACCCATACTGTATGTGATGGGATGTTTGTAACAGCAATTGTGTTGCAAGCAAAGGGCAGGGGAGGTCACTTTGAATTAGGACCAGTGGATGCCTCTTCATCATGGATCACTGACTGTGGTCATAAAGCAAAATGACCTCTGTTTGCCCTTTGTAATGTCATTGAATCCAATGCGATGTCAATGAAGCCAATAAGGTCTGGCCTTTTGCATTAAAAAGAGTTAAAAAGTTCACCCAAAAATGAAACTCATTTACTCAACCTCCAGGTGTTCCAAACCTGTAAGAGATTCTTTCTTCTGTTAAGCAAAAAAGAAGATATTTTTAAGAATGTTGGTTACAAAATGTTTGACGTTAGCCATTGATTTCCATAGTATTTTTCCCATACTATGGAAGTCAATTGGTGGGTGTCATTTGGAGGCTGCGTTCTCCGAAAGTTGCATTAGTCGGCCACATACGTCATTGAGACGGTCTCATTTAAGAAAAATAACCATAATAAAATTTACTGTTATTCCTCTTGAGGTGTAAAATACTGTAATTTCTATTTTACTTTGCAATCTAATGGTTACTCTTCTTAAATGAGACCGCCTCGATGTGTACGACCAACAGATATGACCTCTGGAGGATGCAGCCTCCAAAATAAGTTGCAATCTAATGGTTACTCTTCTTAAATGAGACCGCCTCGATGTGTACGACATGTGTACTCAGTGACCATCAACTGTTTGGTTGCCAAAATTCTTCAAATTATCTTTGTTGACAGTAGCCATTGACTTCCATAGTAGTTTTTCCCCCATACTATGGACGTCAGTGGCTACTGTCACTGTTTGGTTACCAACATTCTTCAAAATATCTTCTTTTGTGCTCAACAGAGGAAAGAAACTTTTGGAGCAACTTGGCTGAGTAAATGAAGACATAATTTTTGATTGAACTATCCCTTTAACATTAACTTTAACTCAAAATAAAGCCAGTCATTGAAGACTACAGTATGTCAGATGCCTTTTTTTGTTCTAAGTGGAATGGTAATAGAGCACGTTGTGACGCATCCCTCCAAAGCTCATAATATGTTAAACTGTTCGTTGAATGAGGTGAACGGCGGCCGTAGGCTGTGTTTTTCTGTGGAAACTTCCATTGTTCAACAAACCCAATGAGGCGGATTCATTCACGGAGTCCAGCCTTTGGGGGGGTGTGCTCTCATGTCACTTCAGTAATACTGTGATAAACCATATGCTAGCATATTAGAAATAAAACAATAGCTGAGATGCTAGAGAAACAACAACTGGCTTGAAATCAATTGATTTATTTAGTCTCATTAAAACCCACAGAGGAGTATCTCTGTTTAATTCATTTCAGTAACATATCAGTTGAGGACAATATAACATTAAATCATTCTGTGTATCTTGATAGGTTGGTTTTCTCTTTTATTCCATGCGTTCTGTGCATGAACTGGTGTGTTTGGTGTCACGGCGCATCTAGCTGATTTATATCTACACACACCAGCCAGTCTGTGCCGGTTTTGGCTCGTTCCATTCAACACAGAGATGGGGGAGCACTCAACCAGGAAGTGTAATCAATATACAGACATAGAAAGAGATTTAGACAAGCAATAAACTCCACAGTCAATATGATAATTATGGTGAAATGTGACTGAGTGATATTGAGTGAAAAAAATAACCCTTGTGCAGAAGAAGTGCACTTAATTGTGTTGTATACTTAAAATCTTAGAAGTATATATTTTTTAAAACTACATGCAGAAAATATAATATCAATGAAATAAAAGTAGACTTTCATCACTGTTTCTTAACACACTTGGGTAGACTTCACAAAGAGAACTATAATAATTTCAAATTAAGTTTTATTTTAATATCTATTTTAAATCATTATTTGAATCTATAATTAATTTAGTGTTTTAAGAAGTACACTTATTTTAGTGTGTTGACAAACATACTAAAGAACGTGCACTTAATTATAATTTGAAATGTTGGTTGTTATTTGATATTACATTTAAAGTTAATACATTTTAAATGTGCACATCATTAAACGTGTAATTACAAATATATTTAAATACATGATATACAAGTTTCAATGGAAATTACATTCAAGTAAATTTTAGGTTACCATAAATGCTTGTCAGTACAATTCAACAGTGTACTTTAACCATATTTTCAAAGACAATAGAAGTAATTATGTATAAAGATGTACTTAAGTTCTTCTTAAATGGGTCGAAAAAGTACTCTAAAGGCTGATTTATACTTCTGCGTCGGACCTACGCCGTAGCTTACGCATAGACTCACACCCATACGCCGTAGCCTGACGTGCACCTCTCCAAAAATCTAACAGCGCGTCAATTCTACGCAGACCGCAAGCGCTGTGATTGGTCTGCTGGGACTCGGGCAGAAATCATGTTCATGGATGAGCTAATGTATTAAAGATTTATTAACATCGTAGTATGAAGCAGGGTGAGGCTGAATGCCATCGAAGCAAAACGAGGCCGCTGAACGAGCGCGACACACAGCTCGAAAGCAGCGGCGCTTTTATTATGCCACAGTCGACCGCTTCCGCTCCTTCCAGAAAGCAGCGGAAGTAAGCAGTGCTGTTTTATCATACTAGATACATTTGAACGTTCTGTTATAATGCTACTCTGTGCGGTCGTCACCTGTCTAATAAAATTCATAGCATATTAAAGCATCTTTGGTGTTTCCATGTTTTCTACAAAACAAAACCGGAAATCGAGGGGTTATGACGTCATTGGCAGGCGACGCAATGACACTATAGACACGCTCCATGTCACTAGTTAAAATTGCTTATGTCTCTGGATTTAAACATTCTTCGAAACATTTGGGATAATGTAAGTACACAAGTCAGCAAAATATATAAAACTGTTCTAGTGGTTTTTGGATATTTTAATAAAAAAAAATATTTTGTGCCTTTAAGCTAATTGCATTTAATATACATTTAAAACTATAATGCATTTTCATTTAATTGTAATTAGCATGCTGTTAGATAAAACATTACATTCAATTTGCACCTAATTATATTCTTTTAAAGTATATTATTTCCATAATATATACACTTTTTAAAACTATGCTTAAGTCTTTTTCACAAGGAAAATAAATAAACTTTTTTAATAAAATGCTGTGTCGATCCAGCACTTTAAATGTAGTAACAGACAGTGGGGCATGTCTAATGGGGATTGACAGCAGAGATTAGAGGAGTGGGATTGCATAACAGCAATAGAAAACACTCTGCTGGCTTTAGTCCATGTTATTATGCACTTCAGCCTCACTGAAGAGCTTGTGTGGAAGAGTGGGCCGGAATATTAACCCGACCCTTTTAGATACCTTGAATAATGAGGCACAGTTTTGTTTATCCATAGCCAGCAGTCAGACATTTCCAAGACGACAAATTGTTGTTCCTTGTGTGACTTTCTTTGGGTGAAGTTGTGTTTCTTAGCAACAGAATGTAGCCAGTTTCCCAATTGAGCCATGGTCTGATTCACAAATCAAGAACCATAGTTTGTCTCTCTGTGTGTAACTATATAGCCAGCAATTTTATATATATATATTTATATATACACACACGCTTAGCATCAGGTGGTTCTTTTAAATTTGTTTAATGCATAGCTAGCTGTGGAATATCCCTTATGTGTGTGTGTGTGTGTGTGTGTGTGTGTGTGTGTGTGTGCAGAGATTTGCACCAATGTGTGAAGTTGTTGGTAAAATGGATGAAATGACAGTTGTGTCTCTGCCATTCCTCTGTTGCAGGTTGCTTTGAGCCGCACACACCATGACGCACCAGTACCCCGCACTCACAGCTGAGCAGAAGAAGGAGCTGCAGGACATCGCTCAGCGTATTGTAGCTCCTGGGAAGGGTATTCTCGCTGCAGATGAGTCCACAGGTCAGTGAGGGTTTCATCTTATATGGAAAAATACTCCCCCTCATGTTGTTCCAAGCGTGAACTATGCAGCAAACAGCTTTCTGTCAGTCCCTCTAACACAATGAGATGTATGTCTGCATGATACAGGTAGCATGGCAAAGCGACTGAACCCCATCGGCGTGGAGAACACAGAGGAAAATCGCCGTCTGTACCGCCAGATCCTTTTCTCTGCTGATGAGCGCATTGACAAGTGCATTGGTGGTGTCATCTTCTTCCACGAGACCCTTTACCAGAAAGCTGATGATGGCACACCCTTTGCCAAAATGATCAAGGACAGGGGCATTGTTGTGGGAATCAAGGTACAAGATTTCATTTAAATTAATAATTTTATTCAAGTAGGATGCATTGCATTGATCAAAAGTGACAGTAAAGTAATTTAAAATGTTTCTAAAGATTTCTACTTCAAATAAATGCTGAAGAGATGTATCATGGTTTCCACAAAAATATTAAGCAGCACAATTGTTTTTAACACTGATAATAATAAGAAATGTTTCTTAAGCAGTAAATCAGCATATTAGATTGATTTCTGAAGGATCAACGTAAACTACGCCAGAGCGCGTACACACCTCACGCACCGGATGCCGCGCACGTGCCCAAAGACAGACATAGTGGTGTATTACAGGTAAAAAATGATATAAATACTGTTCGGTTTCTCGCACAAACCGATCGTTTCGTGTCTTAGGACATCAATGTGTCGTCACGAGCCGCAGGGTTTAATTTGGATTTGTCTGTGCATGTTTTTTTTTACTCTCATAGATTTTGTTACATTGCCATGCATTATACGACTGATAGATTGCAACGGTTAAAGTTAAAAATCATCATATGTGTTCTACTGAAGAAACAAAGTCACCTACATCTTGGATGTCCTGGGGGTAAGCAGATAAACATCAAATTATCATTTTTGGGTGAACTATCCCTTTAAGACTGGAGTGATGATGCTAAAAATTCAGAAAATACTCTCAGGACTCCTGGACTATTAGCAATGCTGCCATGACAGTTTGATCTAAAGCAGGTTGTCCTCTTTTACAGGTTGACAAAGGTGTCGTCCCTCTGGCAGGAACAAATGGAGAGACCACAACACAGGGTAAGCTTAGTCACTGATATCGTATTTGCTAAAATTGATGGCAAAAGTGATGTTTTGTTAATGGGATACCTGTTTGTCTTAAGGGCTTGATGGCCTGTCAGAACGCTGTGCTCAGTATAAGAAAGACGGTGCAAACTTTGCAAAGTGGCGGTCTGTGCTGAAGATCAGCGAGACCACTCCTTCAGAGTTAGCCATCATGGAGAATGCTAACGTCCTGGCTCGCTACGCCAGCATCTGCCAGCAGGTAAGTTCATTAAGTCTTAGCGTTGTTATTGTTAACTAAAACTATTAAAAGTCATTATCTGAATTGTTAATTGAAATAAAGCTGAAATTAAATCTAAATATTAGATGGAAAAACTAAACTTAAACAACTTAAATTGCAACGTTGCAATGAAAACTAGCTGAATTAGAATAAGCTGAAGTACTAAACTGACAAACTATAACTGAAATAAAAATAAAGCTAAATAGAAATTTTTTTTTATGGCAAAAAGCACATATGACAAACTTAAACTAAAATTCAAAATCTAAAAATAAAAATAATAGTTAATTGAAAGTATGCATGAATTCTATAATGGTGTATAAATAATACTAAATAGCACTGAAGGCAAGAAATCCAAATCACAAAGGTCTTGATGTGTATTTAGATATTTTAGAGAATTGTTGGATGGAGTTGAAGCTAATGCATAGATATCAGAAATAAGATGTAACCAGTGGAGTGTGGCTTTTTTTGACACAATATTGTCTGTTTGGTTTTTCAGAATGGGATTGTGCCCATCGTTGAGCCAGAGATTCTACCTGATGGTGACCACGACTTGAAGCGCTGCCAGTATGTTTCAGAGAAGGTACATAAAAAGTGACATCAATTTATAGCATTCAAACCAGACTTGATTTAATGAGTTGATACATATTATATGGTTGCATTTACTTAACTTTACTTTATTTCCCATGTATCTCCAGGTCCTTGCTGCCTGCTACAAGGCCCTGTCTGATCATCACGTCTATCTGGAGGGAACTCTTCTGAAACCCAACATGGTGACAGCTGGACACTCCTGCCCCACCAAATACAGCAGTGAGGAAATTGCCATGGCTACAGTGACAGCCTTGCGCCGTACCGTTCCCCCCGCAGTAACAGGTGAGTCACGAGTCTAATGGAGAAACCTCAGCTGTGTTTGATTTAAGAATGGGGTTGCTGTTTTTTTAAGCATACAAAGATTGCCATGACGTAGATAACAAGAGGAAATGGCATGTTTAAAAAAAAAAGTGTGAACAGTATATGGTGAGATCACAGTCCTATTTCAAAAAATGTGCATAATTAATTTTGAAATTGCTCTGGCAGGTGTGACTTTCCTCTCCGGAGGTCAGAGTGAGGAGGACGCGTCCATCAACCTGAACGCCATCAACAACTGCCCTCTGACAAAACCCTGGGCCCTCACCTTCTCCTATGGACGTGCCCTGCAGGCCTCTGCCCTCAACGCCTGGCGTGGAGATAAGGAAAATGAGAAGGCTGCCACAGAGCAGTTCATCAAGCGTGCTGAGGTCAGTTGATCAAATCCTTTTCCCGTTAAGGTGCATTCACATTAGCTAAAGGTCCATTGTCTATTGTCAGTAGTGTAGCAATGTATAATGCATAGCTCACACAGAAGTCACTTCCAAACCAAGCAGCTTTCTGTTGGCCAACACGGATAATCTGTGTGACCACCTTGAATCAGTTGCAAAATTTGTCTCTTGGACAAAATTTTATACAGATAATAATGCTAATGTCTATAAAATATACATCTGATTTTTTTTCTGAAATCATGAACCGCTAAACGTCATATAAATTCATAAGTCAAATAGGAACCTTTAAATATCTTTAAATTCTATTTTTTTGGGGGGCGTTTTTTTATTAATTCGAATAATTATTTAGCATATAAATATTAGTGATGTACTGAAATTTCAGCAGCCAAAAACATTCAGCCATAACGGCAAACAAATAATAAAAATTCTGTTTTAACCAAAATGGTTTTAGAAAGCTGAAACCATTGATTGAAGCTGTTTTTTTTTTTTATTAGAGCTTCTCCAATGATGCATCTATTTTATGCACACTACAGCAGGTAAACATGTCAGCAGTGTCAATGCACTTCATTGTGACCGAAATGGATGCTAAAATAGCAAGATGTAAATTTGTTCAGCTGAAATACTGGTTTCATTTATCATGTGAGAACAGCATACAGAGTTAATTTACGCAATTACAGAAATGTAGTTCTGTCAGGACCACTATCGTCAAAGATGACTGACAATTAGCACACAGTTTGGATTGGTGGTATGGTTCTGTTCTGGGCAAGAACTCCCTGCACATCCATGCAGCCTAGCATGGATGAGAGCAGGGAGAGCAGCGATAACCCCCCCAGGGTAAACAGAACAGAACCAACAAATGTATTGCAGATATTGTTAAAGTTCAATAATTTTATGTACACATTTTAGAATTAGTCTGATTCAAAGGAGAATCAGAAGGCTGAATCCTGACTGACAGAGGAGGAGTTGGGGATGGAGGAGGGTAATTAGCTATTGAGCAATGCGAAAACTGCTGATACTACTGCGGGACCTTATATATGAATACTTAGGTGTCGTATTCCCATAGGTTGATGGGGATCAGCTGAGAGTCAGCTGATGCGAGCTTGACTAACGTGACCTGCCAGAACTAACGCTATGCTAGATTTGCGCAAAATGAAAACTTAAATTTCAGTTTTGCTGTTTCGATTTGATGCATCACTAAACCATATATATGCATAGCTATGTTAAAGAACTGAAAATGTTATGTATAATTTAATATAGAAGGTATATAGAATTATGTAAATTAGTGTTGGGTTCGAGTCCACTTAAGTCGAGTCCGAGTCCAAAATGGGCCGAGTCGGACTCAAGTCCGAGTCCAACTACATACTACTGTTTGTCAGTATCTTAAAGGGATAGTTCACCCAAAAATGAAAATTTGATGTTTATCTGCTTACCCCCAGGACATCCAAGATGTAGGTGACTTTGTTTCTTCAGTAGAACACAAACGAAGATTTTTAACTCAAACCTTTGCAGTCTGTCGGTCTTATAATGGAAGTGAATGGGAATCACGGCTTTGAGAGTCAAAAAAAACATACACGAACAAAACCAAATTAAACCCTTCGGCTCGTGATGATACATTGATGTGTAAAGACATGAAACGATCGGTCTGTGCAAGAAACTGAACAGTATTTATATAATTTTTTACCTCTGATGCACTGCAATGTCTGAACT
>NW_015548175.1:219679-232330 GCF_001515605.1 Sinocyclocheilus anshuiensis | reverse complement strand
AAAATCTTCGTTTGTGTTCTACTGAAGAAACAAAGTCACCTACATCTTGGATGCCCTGGGGGTAAACATCAAATATTCTTTTTTGGGTGTACTATCCCTTTAAACTTGTTTTAACCTTTACAAGTAGAAAAGGGCAACATCAATTTAAATGGGGGATGTGGTAACTGCTAGCTTGGTGAATGGGACCAGAAGAGCAGAAAATGCACCTCTTATCTCTGTGGCTGTGTGGGTTTTGTGTGGGTTTTATATGATGAATGGTTAGACCTTAGACAGGGTAGACGGCATTAATAAACCTAGTCTTTATAATGGCACACACTGTGTATAAAAGACCTACATGTACATTCCATAACTCTCAGCCAACTCGCAACTGTTTTATTTTTGAATGCATTTATAGTTAATAAATTACATTTATGTAAGGAATAATTGACGACGGGTCATTGCATTATTAGAAAATAATGCTCACCCAAGGTGGTTTTCGACCCATAAAAACTACTGCCACAAAGATGTTAGAAACATTCTTTTTCTTTGAAGTTAGAAGCTGCCAGCATGTTTAAAAAAAAATTCAATACAACAGCAAAAACTAATACTTAACTAATGTAAATACTGGCACGACTTAAAAACGCATGCAAATACTGAATGTCACTTTCGTGACAATGCATCAAGTCAGAGACATTTCCATCGACTGTCCCTGGAATCGGAAATGTTTTTCGAGTCCCAAAATGCATCCGAGTCCATGACCAGTCCAAGTCCGCTATAAGTTGTACTCGAGACTGGACTCGAATCAGAGTACGAGTCTGAGTACCCCAACTCTAATGTAAATATGATATATAATTTTATATGAAATAATATAACATTTAAATAATATTTTATAATAAATGATATTATAACAATTATAAAATATAAAATTATTAACAATAGAGCTAGCAGTTGAATCGGTTTTGAATTGTTGGGCTACAGTTGTTTTGTTCTTTGTCAATGTTAACTGCTGATTCAGGCAAAATAAACTGACCTTTGTGAACTTTCCTCAGGCTAATGGATTGGCTGCTCAAGGCAAGTACATCTCCTCTGGAACCGGTGAATCAGCAGGGCAGTCCCTGTACGTGGCCAATCATGCCTACTGAACATCCTGTATCCCTTCGTTCCAGCTTCCGCCAGCCAATAGTATAGTGCACAGCTGCTACCCTTCCTGTCACCAACCAATCACAGGCCTGCGCTGTCTTCTGTACTTTAGGGTTGTCATTACAATGTCTCATAATGTATCTATTTAAAATGTATTAAACTTTAGAAATGGAGAGGAGAAATAGAAAGGTATGCAGGATATTATTTTTCAAACATTCTAGGTGTGATTTCATGCTACAAACAAAAAAAAAACTATTTTTTTTGTGGCCCGTTAGCTGGTTTTAAATGGATGTATATGTCAGGCGTTCAGTTTTTATTATTCCAACATAAGTCATTCCAATTCAGGCACCAGCCACTAGAGTTGACGGTCCTCACGATGATTGTGTGGAAGATGTGAATACTGACTTCAGATCAATGTATGCCAGCAGGGGCAGTTTATCATAATTGGGAATGAAATGGAGTAATATGTAATTGCTAGTTATGAATAACTCCACCAGACTCTGAGAAATATTATTTTGTGTTGTGTTCACATATAATATGATTGTTTGGGCTGTGTGATTACGGTTCAAGAAATTTAATATAAAGTACTAACGATATTAGTTTGAAAAGGACCATTATTTTGAAATTGTGCTCTGTTGTGTTGTGTGCTTGAGTGTATCATGCTCTCCCTCTCCTACATGAATAATAACTTCTATTGGTTGTAAACGGTGGAGTAAACCAAACTGTGGAGCCCCTGGGGAGGGGAGCACTCACTGCTCTGTTGACAAAATGTGATATTGTGATTTGATGTTCTCTAAGCACTTTGTGTGTCAGATAGTAAAAACTAAAATAAAGTACTGTAAAACCCCAGATTTTGTTTGTCATTATTATGCAGGTTTATTATTTCATACACCTGTTGCACACATTTTGAGCCATAGCTTACAGTTACACATTTACGCATTCGTTCCATCTAAGCTTTCCTCTACAGTCCCCCAACATAATTTAATGGGTCTGTTAACTGTTTCTAAAATGAATGGAGGCACATTTCACAAATATGGTACACCCTGGAGTTCCATAATGGTTTTAAAGCATTGGGATGAATCCAATGTTTGTGTTGTGAGACCAATTAGATGTGCTTGATAAAATAATACCTAATTGTTCTAAAAATGTTTACTTTTAATTACCAAACATAGATTTGATGATGATGAATTCATATTTTCTCCACAATATTAAAGGGGTGGTTCACTGGCTTTTTTCTAGGCTTGATCGTGTTTATGGGGTGCAAGTCTAACATGTGTTAATGCTTCGTTTTTAAAAAAACATTATTTTTCACATAATTTAGCTTTATTCCACACAGCTCTGTCCCTTCTCTCAGAAACGCGCTGATCATTTCCTTCTTTTATGAAGCCCCTCCCTCAGAAATAGGCGATGGGATCTGATTGGTTAGCTAGCCCAGTGTGTTGTGATTGGCTAAACCGCTTCTAGTGCGCGTCTAAACGTCCCGCCCCTCACCTCAGCGGCATGTGCTCCGGTTGTATTGTAAACAACGGTGTCCTTAATATCGCTTATCGGTTTATCATCAATTGAGAAACAGAGGATATTATTGAAGAGGATCGTGCAGAACCTGTGCAAGCACGGCTTTTAATGGTAGGCCTATGTTTTTTGTTTGTTGATTTCTCATACTTTTAGATACGCTGTTATTTGTAAATGCTACTGCTTACGTTAGCTTATAATATACGGTTTTATCCTGATTAAAGCTTTAATACAGTACGGCAACTGCACGCGCATCCATGTTTAACACTTCTCATAGCTATGTGAAAATAAGTGTATAATTGGAACAGTTCATTGTTGGAGCTGAGCTGAATGAGAGAGAGAGAGAGAAAGAGAGCGAGAGAGATGCAGAGCGTGTGCAGAGCAGGGGGACGCGAGGAACAGTATTAAGAACCGCTGCTTTAGAACATTGATTTTTAAACTTATGAATCCATTAGAATCGTTAGAAGATAGAATCGTGATTCATATATGAATAGATTTTTACGTGCACCTCTAGTTTTCTCTTCCTCTTCTCTAAAGCAGCGCAGCATGGCCACGCCCCCTTTGTGGCCTTTTCCCGAGGGCTGGGTTTATCTGGGTTTGTTACGTCACGAACCCGGGAAGTAACTTCTTGTAGTCCCTACCAGCCGTTTTTGTAGGCATTAAACTGCCAGAATTTTAAAAGACGATAACTCCGTTTGCATTGAACTTTCAGCTTCGTAACTTTGCAGATATTGCTTAAGCAACATTAGCAACATTACACACTAACTAACGTTAAAAAAGTGAAATCGCAATGAACCACCCCTTTAAAAATACGAAACTGAGCCAGACCATTTGTTAATTTAAAGGTAGTTCACCCCAAGCCAAAAATTCTGTCACCATTTACTCACCCTCATGTCGTTCATTCTTCTGTGGAACATAAAAGAAGATATTATGAAAAATGCCTCACTGTTTTTTGTCCATACAACGGAAGTCGGTGGTAACCAAAACACCATAAACATTATTCAAACGATCTTCTAATGTGATTTGCAGAATACACGCATATAGGTTTAACACATGAGAATGAGTAAACAAAGACAGGATTTGCTTATTTATTTTAGTTTTTATTTCGTTTTTTATTATTATTATTATTATTTACTTTGTGTTTTTATTCTTTTGGGTGAACCGTAAACTAACCCTTTAAAACTGGCATTATTTTTGAACCGCAAACCGGAATAAAAATGGAAGGAAGTGCGAGTGACTTTAAACCCGCCTGCCTTTAACGCTGATTGGACGCCTTCTGTCGTCTGATTGGATAGAATTCTCCAATAGCGGGGTATGCGGTAGTCATTTCACACAGCAATGGCAGCCCTGCAGCTTGGTGAGTCCTGTGCATGAATTCAAAACGATTTCCTTATTTTGCTTTCGAAATTATTTAAATGTTCACGTGTTAAACACTAAAGCCAAATGTCAGCGTATCGCTAGTTTAGTTATGTTGAAAGTCAGGGTTGGGTTACTGTCACTCACTATGTTTTTGTCAATGTATAATAGCACATTCTGTGTTTTCCTCAGTTTCAGTGAATATGTAGTTCCAATGTAGTAATATTCCCTGCTATATCATTTTGGTCAGAAAAGCAGCGAGTGCGAAATGCTGTTCTTGCCATAGCTGCAGTGGTCATTGTGGTGGGCATCCCACTCTGGTGGAAGACCACAGAGACCTACCGCGCCTGGCTCCCTTACTCCGAGATCAGCGAACTCGACTCCCTCCAGGTAACACGCAGAATCATGTTTGTGAAACTATAAGTTCAGAAATGAGACATTATCATGTGTTTGACAGCTCCAGCTAAGCGTTGATATCGAGGTGGTCTTCTCTCGAGGAACACTAACCCCAGAACAGCAGAAAAAGGTTCCACTTAGTCATGTCAATGTAAAGGAGCACCAAATTGATGGTAAGAAACTACCATCTACGAACAGCAGAAAAAGGTTCCACTTAGTCATGTCAATGTAAAGGAGCACCAAATTGATGGTAAGTGATCGATTTCTGAAACTATTTGGAAGCTTCAACAAAACAAACATTTTTTTTTTTTGTTAAACACAAAGAACAGAAAATGTATTGATATACAGAACACATTGTTCCCTTCTCTCCAGCTAAAACAGGTTTGAGGTACAAATATGAAACCAGATATCGCACTGCCACTATAATGGAGGAAGATGCCTTGAATCAGCCCACTGCTGCAGGTTGAGAGGATTTCTTATTGCTAATTATTTATTTAGGGTATACAAATAAACACATTTTTTTTATGGGGATTCATCAGTGTTTTGTACAGACAAATAATAGAAAATGTAACACTCAACAACAGTTTTTGAAATAAAAAAACAACATTCACATGATTATTTAGTCGGTTATTGAATTATTTATTAAATAATCAGTAAGTCCAATCAAGTAGTCCATTCTCTTTTGCTTTTAGAGGAACCCATAACTTGAATAGACTCCCAACAGAACTAATTAGTTATTGTGGTTTCTCTAAAAATAAAAAAGGTTGTTTTTGAATCAAAATTGTGAACATTTTATAGGGATTTATTATTCATTCTGGCTAAATTTGGCACATTTTACATTGATTCTGTGCATTATTAACGTGTATTGTCCCTGAAATATAGATTTAAAAAATCGAAATAATATTGATAGTATTTTTTGAGTTATTCCAAACAAAAATGTAGGTTTTATCACTCATTTTTAAAAGTAAATTAATTTCTCTAATGGTACTTATCTATCCCTGAGTTGTTTACTTCTCATTCCACAGAGGCAGATCTATCCCTGCACATGCTCTCTGAGAATTCTTGTGGGTCTGTGGTTGTGTATGTGATCCCTGAGTCCTCGGCCCTAATGCCAGAGGTAAGATTCAGAGCATTCGTGTATTTTTCTTTTTTTTTTTTGTTTTCTTTTCTTTTCAAAAAATCCATACTGAAATCTAGGGATGTAACGATTAACCGCGAGCCGGTTGAAAATCGATTTAAATACACTGAACAAAATTATAAACGCAACACTTTTGTTTTTTGCCCCCATTTTTCATGAGCTGAAAAGTGCTATATTAGTATATTATTATAGTGTTATATTTCAGTTTCACAAAGAAACGTACAGCATTTTGTCCAAGCAATAATAAAAGGACACATTTAATTTATAATTTGTCTTAAATCTCATTTTGTTAAAAGAAGAAATCGAATCGAATCGTGAAATAATCGAATCGTGAGTTGAGTGAATCGTTACATCCCTACTGAAATCCCGTCTGAAGCTCAATATGCTCATTCTGGCTGTTTACTTTCAGGATGTAAAAGCGTACGTAGGGCAACGGCGCACTGTGCTGCTACGTTCCCCTCCCTTTAGAAGTTCTTGGAGTCTGAAGGAAGTCCTATCAAATCTGGACGTGGAAGTGGAGCAGGTGGTAAGCACCATGTCCTTTGGTCACCAGGATATCGTAGCTGCTCTGAGCAACCGTGTCCGCATGACCAAAGTGACTAAGGAGAGTATGGCAGACAGCATGAGGGCCATCAAATCCAGTCCTGGTGAGTATTCTCCCTCATTTTGGCTTGTTTTCTCAATGGCATACTCATTGAATTTTCTTAATCTAATTTCGCCTTCTTTTAGGCTACGAGATCACATTCAGTCTGCTCAACCCAGACCCAAAGTCGCACAGTCTTCACTGGGATATCGAGGGTGCCGTTCAAAGCTACATTCAGCCTTTATTGAACAAACTTGCTCCTATAGCCAACTTTTCAGTGGACTCTCAGGTACCTTAGAACAATTACATTGTAGTTTGTGTGGACTCTAACAAATGTGACTTCTCACAGGGCTGACGGAATATTCTGTACCCTGCAACGGTTACAAATGTGTCAACCTGTAGAGAATTTGCTGTACTGTTTATGCAACAACAGATAAATTTGCACAACTATTAGAGCTGCTTTTTTTTACTCATAAGAGAAATTATGAAACATGGAGTGGTGCAAGAGAATATTTTACAACAGCTTTGCAACTCATTCAGTCAGCATTTGGAGTCAGAATTTTAATATTTCATAATATTAGTTGTATTGATTTAAGCCTTTTAATATTTCTTTTCTTTTGATATTTATATTCTTCACACTTTCACATTAAATTTGAAGTTCTCATTCACTGATCCCAGATATATCATTCCTTTCTTATGAATTCCTTGTTTTTTGGTTTGCATTCATCAACTTTCAAATACAAGAACAAAATAATACAGTAAAATTAATTGTTTCCTTTCATTTAAATTAATTTAAATTTAATAAAAAAAATAGGTATTACTGTGTGGTTATTTAATATATCAACAGCTTTCCACTGAGTTCCATTGAGCAAACATTGAACAAACATAACTATCATTATATGTATGTGTGTGTACATGTATTACATGTATATGTACGTGTGTGTGTGTGTATATATATATATATATATATATATATATATATATATACACCTTGTATATAATATGTAATTCTCATTCTTGATATCATATTTTGGAAATACTGTCCAGCCAAAATTCTCCTCTGCTATTTGTCACTTGTGGTTGATCTTTTCAGATTCTGTATTATGCCGTTCTGGGTGTGAACCCTCGTTTTGACAACAGTGTGTCAGCCTATACACTCAGTGCAGACAGCCTGTCACATGTTATCAACCCTGTTGAGGCCAGACTAGGTAAGATTTGACCTGTAACTGATGTGATCTGCTTTTAATGAACAGTATAAGCCCATGATGTAGATTTACACATACTGGTATTCTCTTTCATGCAGGTTCCAATGCAGCTTCATCTAACCCTGTCTTGAACTTCCTGCTGTATGTGCCAGATGCCCACCACTCTCCTCTCTACATCAGAGACCACAGCAAAAGGGAGGTGCCCTCTAACGCCTTTCACAGCCCTCGTTGGGGCGGCATTATGGTATTGTCCAGATATATTCATTTAATCATAGATTATTGTGTTTTTTCTCAGTGGCTATGTTTACATGCACCAAAAAAATATAATGGCTCAGACTGTGTTTCACCTTGATTTTTTTTTTTTCTTTTTTCTTTTCACATTGCGGTTCAGGGCTTCCGTACTTATATTAAATATTGTGAATAATATGAAATAGTGTGAATGTGCTGGATGTTGCAAACAAGCCTATATTTTCTCTTTCATCTGTCATCTACATCCCCAGGTGTACAATGTGAATGAAATGTACGGACCTGAAGCTGAACGTCCTGTAGATATTAACATTAATATGGCTAAAGTGATGGGTGTGTTCTTGGCACAATTACGGTTAGTACTTTGAATTGAATACATTTAAGTAAAAATGCCTGTCTACCCAGATGAAAGTGTTTAATTTCACTCTCTTTATTCTGTTTCCAGGCTCATGCTGGGAGTGCAGCGTACGCATCCTCCCACAGGCTTTGTGCTGCAGAGTCCAGGCAGCGCTGGACTGGCTGATTGGGAGCTGGACCGACTCCTGTGGAGCCGCAGTGTGGAGAACATCGCCACCGCCAGCACCACCATCACCTCGCTCGCTCAGCTCCTCGACCAGATTGGAAACATCGTCATCAATGACAACGTCGCACAGCAGGTGGGAGGTCCAGATGTTCATAGTTCATCACATAAAGAAATAGTTCCGCTGTAACGTTTTGTCCTGAACAGTAGGAATTATAAAATGCACAATTTTGCTATTATTTCTCGCACAGGTTTCCAGTGCAGTGACGTCGCTCCAGTCTGCTGTCGCCGAGTTGGAGGCTGGGAACTTGGCTTTTGCGCTCCATTACAGCAGGGAGGCCGTTTTGGCTTCAGAGAGGGCCTTTTTTGACCCATCTCTTTTGCATCTTCTTTATTTTCCAGACGATCAGAAATTCGCCATCTACATTCCTCTTTTCTTACCCATGTGTGTACCTATTGTGCTCTCACTACTGAAAACTGTGAGTGAAGCTAAGCAAAGGCTAGCAGATAAACAAGCCAAAAGTGACTGAGAAACCACTGCTTGTTTGATGCACACTAATGGCTGCACTTGTTCAGCATGTTCAAAAACACACTGATTCATTAAAAGATGATGTGTGTGGTGTACATTTAAATTTTTTTTATTAGACCAAGAGTCTGTTATCGGATGAAAACGAACTGATATGAAATCTGGATTATATGCTTTAATTTACAAAGGCAGCTGTACTGAACAATGAATGAGTGAAATGATTAATTCTGTTTGAGTGCGATGTGTAATTTCTCTCTTTGTCCACATTAAGTGCACTGCATGTCTTCTTGTTTTGACACTGTAACACTGGGTCATGATCTCATTTTCTCAGGTTTGTGAGGGTTTATTAGGCATATTGTGGTTCATAGTTGCAACAAAAATAACATGCAAGATAACAACGTATTAAAAAATAACATTAGCTTATGTTTAATGACATATTATAATAATTTCTCAGAATGTTTGGTTTGATGTGTGTTAACTTTACAAAGGGTTTGTATAGAGATCCAGGAATGATGCCACAATGTGAGGATGTGTTATTTACAGCTGTATGAATTTCAAATGTGAAAACCTGATGTGTATACAACATTTCAGCCTTAGCTGTTTGTTTTACAACTGAACTAAAAACCAAATGTGCCAGGGACTAAGTGGAAGTATTTTTCATGCTGTATTTCCTCCATTCACAGAATGTATGACAAGTAGATTAGTTTCATGTTTTTAATATTTTGCCAGAATATTCCCATAATAATAACCAAAAATCCAAATTGTTCATTGTACAAAATAATATAGTAGCTGACTGTACTGTATATATATAGATAGTAGCTACTGCATACTGGTTTGGTGCATTAAAATTGCACCAAATTACTAAAGCATTTTTAAAAGGGACATGTTACACGATATCATTTTATCGTTGTTTTAAATTAGTGTGACGGCGAAAAAAATATATGTTAGGCACTATGACAGTCTTAATGACCCTTCATTAATTTTAAAGAGAGACTATTTCAGAATGAAAGTGTAACTGAGGCTGCAAGTCCCTCACATTCTGCCTAACAGACGAAGAAAAAGTCATACAGGTTTAAAACAACTTTATGGATTACGCCACCTTAGATCAGGTTGAATGGGTGTAACATTGATGCTGATACACGGTTTGTGATGTCAATCAAATGCAGATCACATAATGTTTTAATGCAAAATAAACATGACACGTTTTCAATTTAACTCGTGAAAGCTGCCGCAGTACTGCCAAGCACGTATCCTTCCGCGGAGCGTCGCGAGCGTGTGTTGTTGAGGGAGAAAGGGACGGCGCCATATTGGGAGGGATCGTATTGTTTTTCTTTGGTAGATAAACGTTTTGAATATAACCATTAGTTGGTGAACAGCAGTGCTAAAGGATTTCTTTCATATCACCTAACGAATCGTTACAAATTCTCAACGTCGTTTGTGTAACGTAACTTCTGGTTGAAAATGTCTGGCGGTGTAATTCGAGGGCCTGCAGGGAACAACGACTGTCGGATTTACGTAGGTAATTTACCCCCCGATATTCGCACCAAGGACGTAGAGGATGTGTTTTATAAATACGGAGCCATTCGGGATATCGACCTTAAAAACAGAAGAGGAGGTCCGCCGTTTGCATTCGTGGAGTTCGAGGACCCGAGGTAACGTTAAGTTAAACACGCAAACCTAACAAACCTAGCCTAGCTCAAAACTACGTGTATATGTGTTGCTAAATGAATAGTCAGCATGACGGTGTTCTCTCTTTAACTTATTATATGATATAAATACCTGTTTTATACGCAAATACTAGTCTTCTAAATTAAGTGCTCATATGAGGCGCGCAAATCCGTCAACAATATTAACTTATAACACTGAAGTAGGGAAGTTTACGTAATGTCTATATCAGCTAAACTACAATTCTGAGAAGTATACAAAACGCCTAAGTATGCAGTATATATATTTTTTTTTTAATGAAACGCTCTAAATTTGTAAATACCATTGGATTGTGAGTAAAAACATTCTGCGCAGGCGCAAACGGCCTTGCGTGTAAACCATGAGGATTATAAATGCATCACCTTTCTGTGCACTGATTATTTTCTGTCTACAGAGATGCAGAGGATGCTGTATATGGACGAGATGGCTATGACTATGATGGCTATCGTCTTCGAGTGGAGTTCCCAAGGAGTGGCAGGGGAGGTGGAAGAGGTGGAGGTGGAGGTGGTGGAGTTGGAGCTCCCAGAGGCAGATATGGCCCTCCATCCAGGCGTTCAGAGTACAGGGTCATAGTGTCAGGTGAGTGGACAGGCATAGTTTCTCACATCTTTGTCATACAATATAGGGTCCTTTCCCGCATAATAGTGTATGGATAGCTTCAGACTATGATTCCATCAAGTTGAAGGACAACATGTTTTATATTTTAAGCCAATTTTAGTACATATTTTCATTTGTCATGTGTCTCCTAGAAATGAGGTTACATTTTCTGAAAGACTTAAAGGGGAGGTCTAATGCCATTTCATGCATTCTTCATACTGTTAAAGAGTTGGATTCTCATGCTAAACATGGCCAACTTTTCAAATAACGAGTGCAAGTGTGTTTTTGTTCCCAGCATTTTGGTGACAAATGTTTCTTAAATTTAAAGTCAAAGTTTTTGTTCCTGTTTATTTATGTCGATGTCACAGCTTGCAGACGATCGTTACGCAAAGCTGTGTTTGCTCGTGACTATTTAGCTCCACCCATGGCACGCTTCAAGGAGCTCGACTGTTTTCGGAGAGAAGCGCAAATCTGTATCTGTCTTTTATAAATCTGATAAAACTAAAGACTCTTCTGTGATATGAAGAATGCAATACTACTCTATAGTAGGGGTCGACCGATATGTGTTTTTCAGGGCCGATACCGATTATTACAGATCAAGTAGACCGATAACCGATATTTTGAACCGATATATATATATGTCTGGTGTAAAAATGAAAATTAAGAATAACAAGGGCTCTGACAAAAACTGCCCTCACTGGTGTTGGTTGTGTAGTACTCCCACACTGCACTTCTTACTCTTGTCTTCCTCTGTGCATCCATCTACAATAAGGGTAATATAAAGAGAGAGTTAAAAGTGGGGCAACTGTATACTTCACGATTAAGCTTATGAATACTGTACTACAGCTAAACGGCTTCGGGAAATGTAAGTATTTGGCTTCAATAATTTACATGTTAGAAATGTATGTGTAATAGCATAACCTCTCATAATTCCTCATTAATTATTTTCTGATGGCTAAAACATAACCTACAATAGTAGAGGTGACTATTCAATTCATCATCTAATGCACATCAATGGATTAATTATTTTTTATTTTTTTATAAGTAAATAATTTAATTGTCTTCATAGCTATATTGTAGAAGTTGTTAAGAAGACTGCAACTATTTTCATGAAACTATAACTCTAATAGCCTTTTACAGGCACACTTAGTTCAATAGCCTATTGAAATGTCTTGGCCTATGTGAATTTTCTAGAAATTTCAGTTAGTTTTAATTTACAGTACAGCGCAAATGAAGGCATAAATCAATTTAATTTATCTTTTAATCAAATGAGATACGCTGATCTAACCACTGACTGATACAACAGCAGCAGTGCTGATCACTTGAGAATGATCACCGATACCTGTCATCATCCAATCACAGCCCCCCCCCCCTTACGCAGTATACGTAAAGTAAATCAGAAATCGTGAACATAACTATTCGAGGAAGGCTGCGCAATCCTCTGCCGGCTCGTTGCTCCCGCCTCGCAGCAAGCGGCACTCGCGCTAACGCCAATTCCGTCCGTGTTTTCACTTCAGTAAATCAGTTTTGGTGAATACAAGCTATGTGATTATTTTTCATGAGTCCAACAGCCCACCGCGCAAGAGATGTGATCGGTAAGTGAAGTCGTCTTTCACTATTGTAATGTTGTTAGAGAAAAACATTTTATATTTAAGTAACTAATAGCATAATTCTTAACCTTGGACTAGGGCTGGACAATAATTCAATATCAATATGTATCGCGATATAACTTTTTTCAATAACGGGGAT
>NW_015548175.1:213847-219668 GCF_001515605.1 Sinocyclocheilus anshuiensis | reverse complement strand
GCGTATTGTGATTATTCTTTTAAACAAAAGTTGTAATAATTGTTGTAGTAGTATTATGTATATCATACTTAGGGTTGCCAACCATCCCATATTTTGGGCCTAATTGATTTGTCCCGTACGTGACTTCCCTTGTCCCGTTTTTTGACTGCTACGCTAATCTAACCACTGACTTATTCAGTATAATTTTTATTATTTTTTTGGGAAAGAAATTAATACTTTTATGTAGCAAGGATGCTTAAAATTTAAAATTAAGTTATTTTATCGGCGAATCGCTTTTGAAAATGACCGATACCGATAATCATAAAAATGCTTAATATCAGTGCCGATAATCGGTCGACCCCTACTCTATAGGTACTCTCGATTAGGGCTGGGTAAAAAATGGAATGCGATTTTCATGCGAATCTCGTCAGTAAAGCCGCTTCTGGTGATTAGTAGTAAATCTCCAGCAGGTGCTTTCAGATGGAGCGGCATTTACACACACAAGAAAATTTACTTGTCATTTTCACTGACAAGCTACACAAAATCGCAGGCGATTCATTGCCGATTTTGAACGAGATTTTGTGTAGCTTATGTAGTGTAGTCCAGCCTTTAGTATTCTTTAGTGTTTTTTTCTACTTCTTTTTCTGTTTGGCTGCTAAGTGTCAGACTTTTATTTTGACAGCACTGAGAACCTTTTGCAGCTATATGATATTCACTGTGTACTGTATGTTACAGTATGTCTTTGAGACAATTTGCGCACTGATTAACCAGATTACAGTGTTTACTTGTGTTTTTCATCACTTTTTTTATTTGCAGAATCGGGAAATTGCTTTCTAAAGTATAAATCTGTTTGTTTTACCAATTTAAGTTCAAAATATAAAAAATTTTTTTTTTTTTTTTCAAATTATTTCTAAATATTTTAATGTAAATATGATGGAAAATGAATATAAATTTAATTGCAGAAACTTATGCATGCATGTATGCATGCATTTATCACTTTAAATAGTGCGATATCATAAGGGGCTTTTGCACCACAAGAACGTTTTTGCGGAAGTACCCGCAAAACCAGAATTTCCTGTCTTACTCCTTTCTCAAAATGGTCCCTTATTGGTGTAATGATTCTTGTGCTGTTCATGAAGAGAGGGATCTACTTATGTAATGGTTGTGATTTTCTTTTTGTCCAGGACTTCCTCCTAGTGGCAGCTGGCAGGACCTTAAGGATCACATGCGTGAAGCAGGTGATGTATGTTATGCTGACGTTTTCCGGGACGGCACTGGCGTTGTGGAGTTTGTGCGCAAAGAAGACATGACCTACGCCGTTCGAAAGCTGGATAACACTAAGTTCCGGTCACATGAGGTAGGTGTGAGTTTGTAAACGTAGACCGCCATTGGACAGGACAGGGCATAGCTTAAGGATTTGGGAATATCAAGGTAAGCTTGATGTCAGAGACCCATGATGGAGCCACATGGACTAGGAGGATCCATGGAATGGCTCTTTTGAATGTAAGTGATTTTATCAGCGGGCCACATTTGGAAGGATGTTTAATTTGGTGTAGCGCTAAATCTTAAAAGCAAAAAACTAAATCTGTTTTAGATTCGCCAAGTGAGTCATTATTTAGGAGTAACCTGAGATCTGGTAGTTCGTCGTTAGAAAGTGTCCCATTATGTTCCTCAGGGGGAGACTGCTTACATTCGCGTAAAAGTGGATGGCCCGCGCAGCCCCAGTTATGGGCGCTCGCGCTCGCGCTCTCGCAGCCGCAGCAGGAGTCGCAGCCGGAGCAGCAGTCGCAGCTACTCTCCACGCCGCAGCCGAGGATCACCACGTTACTCACCCCGCCACAGCCGCTCCCGTTCCCGCACCTAAACATCCACATCCCAGCTAGTTGGCTGGCCACAATCATATACACCCTGTGTCGCCCTCTATTGGACCCACTGTTGTACTTCATTGTTCTCTTGACTTGTTTCGTCTCTCCACTTTCCCCAGTTTTCTTTCTCTCATTTTTGGTTTGTTTGATTTTTTTTTTTCTTTTCTTTTTTTGGGACTGTCATTCTGCTAATGACAGCTACGTGTAGCTAAGTAGATGTTCTCCTTTCTCTTCTTTCTTTCCCGTCAATCCTTTTTTTGTTTGTTTGTTGTCTCCTATCCCATGACCCTGTTGTGTCTTTGTCTTGCATTCCCATTTTAACTGGATCTTCATACTCATCCCTTGTACTATATTTGACACAAGGGACATGTTGAAATGCTTTAAATAGTTGTATGTGTGACTAATTAATTTGCTACTGTTTTATTTTGTTAATGATGCTTCACTACGGGCTTTTTCTGGGGTGGGATTATTTTTCCGTTGAAAAACTGTTCTACTTTTACCTTTTCATGTCTTTCTATAGACAACAGAAGAGCAGGATTAAAGAAAGCTTTGGAATAAAGGATTTTGAAGCACAGTTCATTCATATTAGGATATTTGGAGGAGCAGGCATTTCATTTAAGGAGGCAACGGTATGACGGCAAGCGGCTTTAGTCACCTTCAAAAAGGCAGTTGTTGTTTTTCTACAGACTTCCAGTACTCTGGATTTTCTTAGTTCAGTAACACATTAGTTTTGCTTTGCCATTCTTCCTCCCTTCACAACACTCCCCTTCCCTGTTTAATTTACCTTTTCTCACTGGTCATTGCTGCTAAGCATGCATGTGTACTGTCTGGATGTTGCGATGCTTGTGCATACATTAAGACAGCATTGTTTTTTTTTGGGGGGGGGCGTTCATTTTTAAATACAAAAAACATTTTTGCCTGTTGTCCAAAATGTGCTGGGATTTGGCCACTCATGTAGATTTTGCATTAGATAGGATAAAGGCTTGCCATGTGCAGTTGTTCTCATGTAAATTGTGTATTTGTCGAGAGGAAGTGTATTTTTTTTTTCTAGGTTAGATTTGCTTGTTTTCCAATGAATAAGCACAATTTAATGTGTTTAGGTGGTGCTCTAAATTTCTTCGAGAGCATATCAGTCTGGTATCCTTTTTGTCATTTACACAGAAAAAAAGAAAGAAAAAATACCGCTCCTATGATCAGTTTATAGAAGTTTTCAATGATAGAAGCTCTTCATTTAGCTGTGATTCTAACTTGTTACCTCCCTCTCTTTGATTTTGCTGGTATTCAAAGGTTTGGATTGGAGGAGGGGCTCACTGTGTCCCGATCCTTGGAGCCGGATCAGTTCAGGATCAGGATTAGGATTAGGATAAGGATGGATACATACATGGAGCGGGATCAATTTACCGGGAACGGGAACCATAGGAGAGGATCCCAACCCCAGCCCCGCATCCCCCCCACCAAACCACAATTAAAGGATACTTGACGTCATAATTGGCTTCTCTAAAACCAAATTAATTTTTTCTTTTTCCGTGGAGCACCATTGATGCGCGCAGAAGGGATCCAGGTGCCTCTTGTTTTTGTGAGATTTGTTTTTTGGTATAAAAAGAAGCAGAGCAAGGAACCAGAAGGCTGGATCAGGTGCTTTGGATGGAATCAGCATGAGGAGCGTGGTAAATAGGGGCGAATTCGTGGGAGGGTGGGATAATGGGCAAATTTTCAGGGGGATGTTGTAGTTTATTTAGGGTTTCAAAAATTACCTTTCAAATAACATTTGTTGGCATTTGTTGTGTTGGCAGTGGTGTTTCTTTCTCCACATAATTGGCTACTTTATATTTCTAGATTGTAGTGTATTGATTTTTCTGTCTTTTCACCCTTCTTTAAATAAAGATTGAATGTTCAATTAAAATATTGTTTTCTTTGCTTCATTTGCTGACTGGCTGCAGTTGTTTTGAATGCCAAATTTCTAAAGAGTTTATTTAACACTCAAAAATATAATTTATATTCACTTTTTTCCTCTTTAGGAAACTAATGATACACCATTCAAAAAGAGGTCAGTAAGGGTCAAAGGGTTTGAAAGAAATCTGGCTGCATTTATTTGATCAAAAATACAGTAAAAACAGTAAATCTACCATTTGAAAGAACTGCTTTCTATTTGAATATATTTAAATTGTATTTTTCTTGTCATGCGCTGCATGACTCCAGCTTTCATGTGTCTACATGATCCTTCAGAAATCATGCTGATTGCAGCTCAAGAAACATTTCGTATTATAGCTGTTTATAGCTGAAAATGGTTATGCCACTCAGTAATTGTGGAGGTGTTTTCATTTTTCAAAGAACAGAAAGATTGAAATATAAATATGAAATGAAAAACAGAAATGTAAATTATTTGAAATTATTTAAAGTAGAAATCTTTATTAACATTATTATTGTCTTTGCTGTTATTAGAATTTGTTGTATTGCACATGTACAGTGCAAGACAGGGAACATAATATCATAAATCATACAAAAAATAAAAGCAAGATTTGAAATTTATGGACTCATGACCAAAATAAATATAAAACAGGACAGCACTGAAATAGTAACTATTTTGATGAGGAGCATACGTTTCCCATCGCACGTATTTGAAACCATACTTTGAAATATTCTCACAAAAACTAAGAAATATAGTAAAGGAGGATTTACATTTCTTCCATTTACATGTCATGTGAAAATGTGATATTGACCCACCAAAATTACCATGTTTAGTCCGTAAACACGGAATTCAATATATTCTTATAAAAAAAGGTAATATCATTTTTCACTGAGTTAATTGAAAACATCCACCCAAAATTTAGAGCAGTTCACAGCAGTTAAGGGTGTGTCTGACTAAACCACTAGTCTACACAATATTTAAGGTAGTTATCATAATTTTTAGTAAATAATAAGTTACATATAAACTTGACCTGTCATATAGTGTGGTAAACAATTCTAGTAATGCCTCACAGGAATCCATACCTTTGGTCCAAAGATGTGGGATTCTGAGTCCAGGCGGGCCCTGGTGCATTATGGGATGAAATAAAATGCGGGAAGTGAGACGCTAGTGGAAAATGCTGGTAACACGCTGGGAGAGGCTCTGCGTGAACCAATCAAAGAGCCGGTGCAGTGCGGTGGGCGGGTCACCACGGGTTTAGTGACGCGAAGTTGGGTATGAGTTACGAGCGCAGCCGCATGGGTAACGTTAGAGTTACGACTGAAAGAGTGGTTAGTGAAGTCAAGCGTGAACACAGCGGCTCAGAAAAGCCTGCGTTAAACAGTATTCCAGAGTAAAAGCATCAGAAGAGGGTGAGCAATGCGCATTTATTTACTATGCATGCATCCGAAGTGTTGACCATGTAGCTCGTGAGAAAAATGATGCATTTAAAACATGTACGTTATGCATTTGGGGAAGTTTAGTAATTAGTGCTGTATCCAAAACGAAGCATCATGGACGCAGCACTCGCCGCTACCTGTACCTTGCAGCAATTCTATTGAAATAATTATTATTGCTGGTTTCGGTGTTCCGACGTTTTTTAGAAGAAATATGCTGCGTGAATTGTTTTTGTAGAGAAAAATTAGGGCGGTGGCGTGAAATGAAAGTTGGAGCTTCTCGGCGTCGGGAGAAAAAATGTTACGTAATTCTGCCAATCACGAGAGAGCATTGAGAGCAGATGCTGAGGACATCAGGGCCGTGTGGCTTTAATGGACACATCTGTGGACACCAGAGTCCAGTCAAAGGCTGTGTTTTGTTGACATGGCAGCTCTTGGGTGAAAGGTACTTCAATTTGCCTTGTAAAAATAGCCACAGCTTGCAACATATAGTTAGATTAGCTTTGTGCTTTCCCTCTCCGTGACCTTACCAGAGGCAGACACCTGTGCTGTGTGAATTATTAATTGTGCTTTGCAGCATAATTTACTCTCACTTTCATTTTTATTTATTTATATAATATTTATATATATATATA
>NW_015548175.1:212317-213779 GCF_001515605.1 Sinocyclocheilus anshuiensis | reverse complement strand
ATATTTTATATAAATATGAATATTTTCTTAAATGTATACATGAATGTGTGTATTTTTATATACATAAGTGTGTGTACTGTGTATATTTATTATGTAAACAAAAACTTTTTTTGGATGTGATTAATTACGATTAATCACTTGACCGCACTGATATTAATATATAAATAGTTTGTTTTCCCATTATTTTGTCGAATAAAAAAAAAAAAAGAAAAGAAATTCAAACACACCCCCATGTGCCATTGGCCAGTCAAATAAATAGTCCGTCCTACATTTATGTGAATGGTTGAGCCAAATTTTGTTCTGTTGGGATGTTTTTATATAGTGCCATATTGTTTAAACTTCATGGAAATTAACCTACAAATGGCTTTTGATTTTATTTGCATGCTAAGCAGGGGCAGGAGAAAATTTTAAAACACACTTCAGCTTCAAATTTAACTGCTATGATATTATGTTATTGTACATATAATTATTAATTAAATATTTATTATTGTTTATTTCTTTTTTCAAAAAGCAGAAATCACACAAATGAAATTGTGCATATTGGTTACTTGACACTTAGCCAATTTCTTCAACTGTGTGCTATTGGCCTGTCAAACAAATCGTCCCGCCCCAAGCTTGTGCAATTGGTTGAGCCAATTTTGATAGTTTTGATAGTTAAACTGTTCAGGGAAATTAAACTACAAGTGGTTTTAGTTTGCATACTAAGCGAGGATAGGCGAAAATAACACGCTTCAGAATAAACTTAAGTTATGAGTCATACAAACAATATAGGTCAATCTCTAATTCTAAATGTCGGTTTACTGAATGCAAATGATTTGAAATGTCTCTGTAGATGACCTCTCTGTTGCATATGCAGTTGGCCGTGGTTTAGTTTCATGTCAGGAACTCGAGCTGGATAAAGATGTGATTTCTGTGCTTTCTCATACGTCCTTCTCACTGAATGGATTTCATCAACCTTCTCACTCTCCTGGGCCCAACACTGGGAGTCTTTTGCAGAGGGAGCTGATTGAGGTGGCCTCCTTTTTGTCAAATCATGACTGCACGTTTGCTTTTTAATAGATGCACTAGTTCCTAAATAAGCTGATTGGAAAGGTAGATGACTCCGTAAACTCCGACAGGTCCCAGAGCAGACAGTTTACATCCGAATTTGCCATGAAATTAACTGACAAGCGATTATAGAGAGTCAGGCCCTAGTTTTATTTGTTAGTGATGGGTGTGTGCGAATATTTCAGATTTTCGAAGTTGTAGTATTGGCCAAGAATAAAGCAACAGGGCTCTTGAGGTTGTAGGAACACGATGAGTTTTTACAGAAAGTTATTAGCTTTGAGACATTTTATTTTTGGTGATTTTTTTTAGTTTGTCTAAACATTGATCCAGGTTGTCATTGTCAACTTAATGGAGACATATTATGCCCCTTTTTACAATATGTAATATAAGTCTCTGGTGTCCCCAGAATGTGTCT
>NW_015548175.1:210993-211290 GCF_001515605.1 Sinocyclocheilus anshuiensis | reverse complement strand
GCCCCTTTTTACAATATGTAATATAAGTCTCTGGTGTCCCCAGAATGTGTCTGTGAAATTTCAGCTCAAAATACTCAGATCATTTATTATATCATTTTGAAAATGCCTATTTTGTAGTTTCGAAGCAGAAATGCGCTGTTTTTCGGGCCTGTCTCTTTAAATGCAAATGAGCTGCTGCTCCCCGCCCCCTTTTTATTTATTGCGCTGAAATCATGCATTTTAAACCATATGAGTTTAAACTTCTAATATATGGTTTTCTGAGTGCACACGGACAGCAGCTTTCTGTCCGTGTGCTTC
>NW_015548175.1:210491-210947 GCF_001515605.1 Sinocyclocheilus anshuiensis | reverse complement strand
GTATTTATATAATTTTTTACCTCTAATACACCACTATGTCCAACTGTCTTTGGGCGCGCGCACGGCTTCCGGTGCATGAGGTGTGTATGCGCTCTGGCATAGTTTACGTTAATTGGTGTTGTCGCGGGAGGAGCAAACGACAGACACAGTGGGTGTGGTGTCAGGCCTCGTGGTGTCCTCGTCTGCTGTGGGGTTCGTGAAGGGAAGGGCAGTGATCAGGAAGGAAGGGTCCAGGTAAGGGGCGGAGTCCGGCGGCCGCACACGCTCCCCTCTCCGTTCCGGGGCGCGAGGGGTGGCGGCTTCTTTCAGCAGCTTCGTCCTTCTCTCTGCCCACGGCGCTTGAAGGGACTAGACAGCCCGGCATCCTTGCCCGACGGCCGAGTAACTGGTGCGGTTCTCGTCCGGACTGCGGGTCCGGCAGCTCACGACTCTGGTGGCATGGGAGTCCCTCTACGC
>NW_015548175.1:180975-210148 GCF_001515605.1 Sinocyclocheilus anshuiensis | reverse complement strand
GTTTCTGGCACAAACCGATCGTTTCGTGTCTTAGGACATCAATGTGCCGTCACGAGCCGCAGGGTTTAATTTGGATTTGTCTGTGCATGGTTTTTTTTACTCTCATAGATTTTGTTACCATTGCCATGCATTATAAGACTGATAGACTGCAACGGTTGGACTTAAAAATCATAAAATGTGTTCTACTGAAGAAACAAAGTCACCTACATCTTGGATGCCCTGGGGGTAAGCAGGGGGTAAAGACAGAACAGTTAGCATGTTTTGCTCAAACTTTCACCGTGGCATTAGAACTAATACACCGTTGTCGCTTGCGAAAACACAATAACGGCACCGTGGGTGGAAACTTACAGATTAAGGGGCGGTAATATTATAATGAGATCCCTTTGCCACGTCACCAAGGGAGCGAAATCAGACGCGCTCGTTTTCTCAGACGCTTGCAGAAAAAGGCTTACCAAAACAAAGTTACTGGGTTAATCTTTCTCACGTTTCCTTGGTTGGTAGATGCACCGGGGACCTGATTACAGCACTTAAAACCCGGAAAAGTCAGATTTTCATGATATGTCACCTTTTTTAAAAAAAAAAATTTTTTGGGGCCTTTTCTTAATTTTTAAATGAGAAATGCGGTCCTTTAAGGTGAAGGTTTAATTTTTCTGATGTTTAATTACTTTTTCTAATCACAACTTAATACGCAGAATCAACTATAAGTAAGCTATTGGTAGGTTAATTTTTTTTTTTACATCCCGAAACCGCAGCATTGGCTCAACCAATTGTAACGGTGGTTGTCTTGTCCCAAAATATAACAATAAATGTGTGAATTGAGGAGTGGGACTGTTTGTCCGATTGCTTGTTCGGAAAAGTTTTTTTTTTTTTGGTGGTGATAGTGGCACTGTTAAACAAGAAAGCTTCAAGTAGCTAATTCATCTTCATGATCAAGGTTCTTCATTGTTCTGGTGACTGTATTCCAGACGGTCAGTGAATCCCCTTTGCCTTTTCTCTTTCTTCATATTCACAGCCATCATGACTGACAGGAAGGCAGTAATAAAGAACGCTGATATGTCTGAGGACATGCAGCAGGATGCAGTGGATTGTGCCACGCAGGCCATGGAGAAGTACAACATTGAGAAGGACATTGCTGCATATATCAAAAAGGTCACCCATCCACACAATATTTATGATTGACACCTCTACAGACTTCAACAGTATTTTATTGAAGACATTATTTCCTGTTTTATCTTGATTCTTAGAAAGATTCAGTGAGACGGCATGAATAGTTCACCCAAAAATGAAAATTTGCTGAAAATGTACTCGCCCTCAGGCCATCCAAGATGGACATTAGTTTGTTTTCTCATGGGAACCAATTTGGAGCATTACACCACTCCCCAGTGAATGGGTGCCGTCAGAATGAGAGTCTAAACAGCTGATAAAAACATGACCATAATCTACACAACTCCAGTCCATCAATTAATGACATGTGAAGCGTAAAGCTTGTAATAAACCCATCATTAAGTTTATCCATAATATTGCTTTATCCAGTGAAAAGTCATCTCATCTGATTTAGGAGAGAAATAAACACAGCACTGTTAACAAGTGAAATCAGTTCAAAACAAATATGTTGGTGGATTGTCATGTGAGAGGACAACTTTTTCCACTGGAGGAAGCGTTATTGATTATTGACTTGTAATTTGGACAGAAGTGGCGTTTTAAAATTAAAACACCTTGATGCATTTGTTTCTTAGAAAGTTGCAGCATTTCACTTGACATGACGTTAATGGATCATCTGGAGTGGTGTGGATTATTGTGAGGTTTTTATCAGCTGTTTGGCTCTCATTCTGACGGCACCCATTCACTGCAGAGCCATTGGTGAGCAAATGCAACATTTTTCCAAATCTGTTCCAATGAAGTAAAAAGCTCATCTACATCTTGGTTGGCCCAAGAATGAGTACATTTTCACCAAATTTTCATTTTTGGATGAACTATTCCTTTAATTATTGTTTGATTTAAAATAGTTTTTTTTTTGGTGAAATAAAAACAAAAATCGATTAACATTGAATTTGTAATACACTTCAATACTTTGAAACTAATGCCCCCCCCACGCACCCACTGCCCAAATGTATTATGCAACATTACTTTTTAATGAAGAGTATGTACATTATTATTATTTTAGTGCATTTGCAATATACACATCATAAAATATGTAAATACATTAATATGGACCTGTACACTGTTGTTGCAGGCCAGGCCTTCTAGAATACTGCTGCTCCTAGTAAAGTATAAATTACTGTTCTTGCTTTTCAACAGGAGTTCGATAAGAAGTATAATCCGACATGGCATTGTATTGTGGGACGGAACTTTGGCAGTTATGTTACGCATGAAACGAAGCATTTCATCTACTTTTACTTGGGTCAAGTGGCCATTCTGCTCTTCAAATCGGGCTGAGGGAACAGCTGTCGTTCATGAAAGTTGGACATCAACTCCAAACCTGGACTGTGATGCACTGATGGCTTGAGCCACACTCTCTACACACACACACACACACACACACACTTACATTCTCTCCCACATACACACTCGTGAATTTAGCTATAGAGGCTGTGCATAAATGCATGGACCGTGTATATTATTTACTTTGTATATGTTGCAATACAGTAACTTTTTTGCTTTCTGTAGTTGCACGAGTTGACGCAACAAGATGATTTTTGTTAGTTTTTTCCAAGTCCAAATTTGTTTTGCACTGATGTTGTACAAAATGCTTTGACCGCTGCCTTTAAATTATATTAAAGAATGATATGTCATACATATTTTGGGTATAAAGGGAATCTTTTTTTTTTTCTTTTTTTATTGTAGATCCAAACAGGACTGTCTGCATTCCGTTTCTAGTTAAAGGGTTAGTTCACCCAAAAATGAAAATTCTTTCATTAATTACTCGCCCTCGTGTTGTTCCAAACCCATAAGACCTTCGTTCATCTTCGGAACACAATTTAAGATATTTTTGATGAAATCATAGACTCCCATAGACAGCAAGGTAACGACCACGTTCAAGGTCCAGAAAAGTACCAAGATGATCGACAAAGTAGTCTGTGTGACATCAGTGGTTCAACTGTAAAGTTACGAAGCTACGAGAATACTTTTTTGCGCAAAGAAAACAAAATTAACGACTTTATTCCACATTTTCGTCTCTGAGTCACTTGTTGACGCGCGTTCACGACAGTACCATTGGTACTTTTCTAAACCTTGAACGTGGTAGTTACCTTGCTGTCTATGGGAGGGTCAGAGAGCTCTCAGATTTCATCAAAAATATCTTAAATTGTGTTCCAAAGATGAACGAAGGTCTGACGGGTTGGGAACAACACGTGGGTGAGTAATTAATGACAGAATTTTCATTTATGGGTGAACTAACCCTTTAATGACTGTTCCTACCCCCAGTTATGTGATGTAAAATGAAATTATGGTTCCTCTTTTTGCATTATAATGTAACATGATCAATTTTCTTCATTTGCCTCTTACTGAAGTGTAGCTCAAGAATTTAACAAACTTCACTATCTCAGGAGACAAGGGCTCTTGGTGTGTGCATTTTTGCTGAGATAGGGAGAATGCAGGCTGATTTCAATTACTAATGAGCAGACCTTTCTGGAAACAAGGGGCCATTAATATGATACAGTACCTCTTGAATTTCAAGGACACACATTTACTAAAGGCTTTGCTGCTTTTATGCCCATTTTTATGAAAGTGTATATATTTAAACATGTCAATGGTCCCCCTCGCAAACCCTTTGTCATGACACAAAAGCCCTCCTGGGTGAGCGACGGTCCCACTCTAAATATTTTATTCAGTGATGAGTTCAGTCTTTTCTGGAGCTCTGCCTGTTGAAGACGATGTGGTGTGTAAATGTGGCCAGACTGCTATCTGCTGTCCATGTTTTCAAATGCAGTGATGTAACCAGACAGGAGAGAAATTCTTTTCTACAACATAAATTACACAAACCATACTCATAAATTAAAGACCTGCAGGAAAATTCACGAGGGAACTTATCTTGGTACTAAAATGTAAATAAATATCACTATTTAATAAGACTCAGTGACAGATTTTGACAAACAGTTTTCTTTCCTATGTTGACATATTGCCAGTTGAAACAGTCAGTGGGTGGTGGCAAGCGGTATGGAGTGCAAGAGCGCTCGCCCACTCATTCCCCTAAGTGTTTTTGACATTCATTGTTTTCACAGGGATATTTTTTAAGTATTTTTCTAAAGAGTTATAAACCATGAACCAAACTAACCAGTCACATTACATACTTTCATTTGAAAAAAGTATATGAAAATGGTAGAAAAAATATGACGGTACAAGAGTACAGTGAGGAAAGGAATTTCACAAGAAGCCTTGTGAATGGCAGCTTACCAAATATAACAATCAAAAACAAGAAATATAAAACTATTTCTTTAAAGATGTTGATTATGTATATATATAGGAGTATATATATACTCCTAAAAGTCAATACATATGCTAGTGTACTGCTAAAGGTTTTTTTTTTTTTGGAAACCAGAGAAAAACCTTTAGAAGTACACTTGCATATGTGTTTAAAAAGCTCAACAGACATGCAGAGCTGGGTAGATTACTTATGTAGTCTGTTACTAATTACAGATTACGTGAAGACAACTGTAGTTAGTAACGTAATCTGACTACTTTTTACAATTACTTTTAGTTTACTTTTTTTATCAAACTTGTTTTAAATTTACCATTAAATGCACCATATTGATATAAAAAAGTAAAGAAAAAGAAAATATATTCCATCTTTTGCTATCAACATGTAATAAAATGCATTAAACATTACATTACACCAGGGTTTCCCTAATTGGGTTTAAATGTAGGAAATACAGTGAGTTTGTGAGTGGATAAAAAGCTAATAATTAAATCATAAAAATGTCAAAACTAATTTAAATACTTCAACACTAAAAATTTATTATATTTGTTTACCTAATGTGACCATTAACTGACAGAAGTGTAAACAGGTGAATGTGTTGTTAAATTATTTAAATATTACCTTGCTCAGAGATATTTCAATTAAATATTTATTTTAAGGGGTTTGGCTGACAAAAACGTTTCCCTGCATAAAAGTAAAGAAAAAGAAAATATATTCCATCTTTTGCTATCAACATGTAATAAAATGCATTAAACATTACATTACACCAGGGTTTCCCTAATTGGGTTTAAATGTAGGAAATACAGTGAGTTTGTGAGTGGATAAAAAGCTAATAATTAAATCATAAAAATGTCAAAACTAATTTAAATACTTCAACACTAAAAATTTATTATATTTGTTTACCTAATGTGACCATTAACTGACAGAGAAGTGTAAACAGGTGAATGTGTTGTTAAATTATTTAAATATTACCTTGCTCAGAGATATTTCAATTAAATATCTATTTTAAGGGGTTTGGCTGACAAAAACGTTTCCCTGCATTATATGAACAAACATTAATAAACATGAAAACAACAATGGTATTACATGCCCAAAAGTGTAACAGGTTTGAATTATTTTTTTTTTTGGTCCAGACTTCCAGAATCAACACACTGGATATGATGATGACATAACAGCTATCACCAGTGTTTGGTAATTTATTTGTTATATACATGGTCTAATTGCTTGAGAGGTGCTATTTCACACAAATTCAGAAGCATGGTTTGCAAATATATTAACACAACATTTGTGAATACAGTCAAAGCAAAAAAGAAAAAAAAATTAAGAAGAAATAATAAATTATGCACAATTTACTGCCATTGTATGAATAATATGTAATCATGTAATCCATAAAAAAGTAATCTGATTATGAGGGTTTTAAAATGTAATTTACTCTAATTACAAGTATCATATGATGTGATTTCAAGTTTTCCTTTCTCTTAGGAGTGTTACAAGCTGTGCGTGAATAGATAAGATCCCTAAAGTTGCAAAGACTAAAGTCTCAAACCCAAAGAGATATTCTTTATAAAAGTTAAGACTGGTCCACGCCCTCCTAAAACGCCTCGTTTAAACACGCCCCCACATGTCTACGTCGCGATGTGGAAAGATTTGCATAACACCGTCCAAATGTTCACGCAGAGAAAGAAGGGCACTGGATAGCTGGCCAATCAGAGCACACCTCGCTTTTCAGACCGATGAGCTTTGTAAAAATCGACGAAAGGCGGGGCATAGAGGAGAAACAATAATGTACAGTATGTGGAAAATAATGTTTTTTGAACCTTAAACCCGCACACATTTCATTACACCAAATACACAAAATAATGTTCTTTTTAGCAACTTCATATGACCCCTTTAATTTTTTCGGAATCTGATTACATAATCTACCCAACTCTGCAGACATGTACTAAAACCGCTAACTAAATCTCATGTCAAGACAACACAATTAAATAAACTTAAACTGCTCATAAAATTAAAAAAGTCTAAGACCGATATTGTTGATTGGACTGGTCTAAAGTGGCAAGATTCTGCACCAGTCAAATTTGTTCCCGCGCTTTTCAAGGTGAGACTTTGCTACGGAGAGAGACGGAGAACATGAAGAAACATCAATGGCGATTTTGCCCCCAAACCAGGGTATGAAATCAACAACTGCTTAAGTGCAAAATGGTTGTTGGCCAGCAGTGAATTTCGCTCTGGCAGGTGATATTGTCATTGTCGATTAGTTGAATTTGCGCACGGTGGGACGAAAAACCACTGCAAGTAAGGTAACGTACAGTAGTGAAAAACGCGTTTATAAAGAATGTATTTGAAAAATGGTAGAACGCACGATCCAAGTTGTCTTGAACTTCAAAGAAGCTTATTTTGGTTAAATTCAGCAAAGAGGCTTCTTAGATTCGAAACTTTTCAAAACTCTGATGGTTCGCCGCTAGATGGCGTTGATCTGGTGAAACCATCTATTTTTCTTTTTTAATTGAATGAATGAATTTGTAACAAACCCAGATAAACCCCGCCCTCGGGAAAAGGCAGCAAAGAAGGCGAGGCAATGCGCTGCTTTAGAGAAGAAGAAGAGAAAACTAGAGGTGCATGTAAAAATCTATTCATATATGAATCGTGATTCTATCTTCTAATGATTCTAATGGATCAAAAAACATAGGCCTACCATTAAAAGCCGTACTTGCACAGGTTCTGCACGATCCTCTTCAACAATATCCTCTGCTTTTCAATCGGGCTCAAACTGATAAGCGGTATAACGACGCCATTGTTTACAATACAACCGGAGCACATGCCGCTGAGGTGAGTGGCGGGACGTTTTGATGCGCACTAGAGGCGGTTTAGCCAATCACAAGACACTGGGCTAGCTAACCAATCAGAGTCACCTATTTCTGAGGGCGGGACTTCATAAAAACAGGAAAAGATCAGTCCGTTTCTCAGAGAAGGGGCAGAGTGGTGTGGAATAAAGGTAAATTATGTGAAAAATAATGTGTTTTTTTAAAAACGAAGCATTAACACATGTTACACTGCACCCCATAAACACAATCAAGCCTAGAAAAAAAAAACAGTCAACCACCCCTTTAATACTTGAGTGTGTATAAAACAGAAAAAAGAGGATAATTTTGAAGCCCAAGCCCTGTCTAACAACACACAAAACAAGCACTATGCATTAATAAAATAATTTTACAGAACCTCCCTATTTAATGCGATTGATCTATTTGTAGATTACATTTAATAGATTACACTTTCATTAAAACATTTGCAATTGATTTGGATTTATTTATTTATTTTTTATTTTTTTTGTAAAATGTGTCATTATACAAGTTTGGCTGAGTTTTCGTTGCATTAACACGACCAGCAGGTGCCGCCAGGCTGTGTTGTTTCGAAATGCTTATGTGCGCAATAATTTAGTTACCTGCATAAAAAATATATAATTTAATATATTGATAAATACGTTATTTTAAATATATAATTGTTTTATCTAAGAACAGTAACTGCAACGAAACAAAAATACATTTCATATATTAAATACACTTAATACATTATTAGGGGGTGTGATTCAGGCCAATGTCATCAAAATCTCACAATTTTAATTTTATTATCATGAGGATTTTAGTCTGAAAAACAGCCACACGGTTTGAAAAATACAGTATTATCAACCCACTCAAAATGCGGTTGATGATTACGAATTCATTTACAATAACCGCCCACAAAAAAGCCTAAAATAAAATAGTTTTCATTTAAAAACGGCCATTTCCGGTTGACCTCGGACGTAGTTCCTGGTTACCATAGTAAAGCCGCCTATTTTGACCCTGTAAAGATGGCCGGTAAGGCAACGTTTTTTGAGTCGAGCTTAAGTTTTCCTTCCAGTCGCAACACACAAGGAGTTCAGTCCGCCTCAGCCGGTACATCAAGGTTTGTCCCTCTATCAAAGGCGCAGCATGAGCTCGACGGTTCCGCGCAGGCGCTGGATCAGATCAGTCGCTGCTTTAATAAACTCCGGTCACTGAGACCGTCTGACAGCGCGACTCTGAAAACTGAGCTCAATTTACTGTTCGACCAGCTTATCTCAGAAAACTACAACAGCGGCAACCATGACAACATTCAACCAGAGGTATGACCAGATTAATGCTCTTTTCCTTAGAGCTGTCAAGTTCAGACAAGCTACCAGTCTCCCAAAACCTAGTTAAGTTAGGTCACCTAACGTTACCTAGACAACATGTTTGGGCGTCGGCTCAAAAGCTCGAATGGAATACATTTTAATATCTGCCTGAATCTAGTGATCGAACACGTCTATGATGGCCACACATACTACTTAGACATGCCACTAAGTTTTGAGGCACAACCTATTTTATTATTATTCCAAAATGTATCACTATACAACAAAGGAGGCCAAACAAGACAGAGACCTCCACGTTAGAAATAAGCAGAACTTATATAACTAAGTTACATTAATATACAACTTTGGATACAAATCAATTAAATGTTAAGACTGATCTAAGAAATCTCAAATGCATACATGTACACTACCTGTCAAAAGCTGAGCATTATTACACTGTTTCATTGTTTTTGAAAGAGGTATCTTAGGGTCACTGAGGCTGCATTTTTTTTTCTTCAAAAGTACAGTAATGTTGTGAAATAATTATGACAATTTAAAATATAACTTGTTTGAATTTTCAGCATCATTACTCCAGTCTTCACTGCCACATGATCTTTTAGAAATCATTCTAATATGCTGATTTGGTGCTCAATTTTTAATAATGGTTCTTATTTTTATCGTTGCTGAAAATAGTTTTTGCTGCTTAATATTTTTGTGGATTCATTTTATTTTCAGGATTCTTTGATGGATAGGAAGTTACATGAACAGCTCTTATTTATAAGAGAAGTCTTTTGTAACATTATAAACATCTTTACTGCCACTTTGGATTAATTTAACGTGTCCTTACTAAATAAAAGTTGTTGTTGTTGTTTTTAAATCTTACATAAAAGTTTTGAACGGTCGTGTATTATGGTTTCCAAAAAATATTAAGCAGCAAAAACTGATTTCAATCTTGATATTATTAAGACATGTTTTGTTTTTACTGTATTACTGAATTTTTGATCAAATAAAGTATTGCAGCCTTGGTTAACGTAAGAGACTTCTTTTAAAAACGTAAAAAAAATCAACTTAATAACTGTATACATCATGTAACGTGTACACGTATATATGCACCAATTAGTTAAAATATAAGTATAAACTAATAATAATAAATTAACATGTACAGAAAATGTAGCCATTTGTACAATTTCCAGTAATCTCAAAAAGGCAGAACCTATGTCTGTGAGCGGGCATAATTCAGTGGTAGTGGTCATCTAATATGGGATTTTAAATGACCACCTGTCGTCTTTCATAGGTTGTGTGTGAGATGCTTATGCATGCAAGCTGTCTGGTTCCTCTCAGCCAAGAGCATCTTATCATCAAACTGAGCCAACTGATTCATCAACTTCTAAACCAGCTACAGGTACTTACAGTGTGGCCATGTATTGAATATACATATGGCATCTTATCAAGAGGCATCATTTTTTAAATAGTTTTTGTTACTACTTACAGGTAATAGTGGATGAGCATACGCTTGATGTTTTGGTATCATACTGCACACATGCTCTGCGCACATGCAGTTCATGGACTCACCCGGAAGTGTTGCTTGCCCTCTCATCACTAGTGTATGGCAATGGATCCAGGTGTCACAGAGTAAGAATCACAGATCTGGCAACTCCCACTTTTTTGTACTCTTTATAATCTAATCCTCTTAATTTTGAATCCTGGCCAGCATCTTCCAGAGCTCCTTGGACTGAGCGGTATTCTGGTAAACTACGGTGACCCCAGCCAGCCTGACATAGAGATACGTCGTTCTGCTGTGCATTGCTTAGCTAATCTATGTCTCAGGTGAGCCATGTGCAATCAAGTCTTCATAACTGGCTGCTGTTTAATATCTATTTAAAATGTAGAAGTTTAACTGAAGGCTGAAATACACTATGCAACTTTTGCCCAGATCTATGCCCCAATTTGCAGTCAAGAAAGCTGAAAGCCAGAGTCAGTCTGCAGATTTTGGACAGTCGGATTTAACAGATTTCACAGAAAATGTCATAATGTATGATGGGCATCATTTTTTTTTTTACCTCTAGATTATGATTTTCTCCAGTCTGAGGAAATCAAAATATGTTTGATATTTTGAGGCGATTTTAGAACACTTATTGTTTTTATTTATCGTGTATCTTGTAGCACACTGATGTGGTACCAAATATTTCCAGCATCCGTACATTTTAATTGTTTTCAGCTAGCTAGAAGATTTGACTATTGATCAAATTTATAAAAGCAAAGAAACTATTTAGCAGCGTTACGGCCCGTTCATATAAAAAAAGATAACTATAAATATAACCGTATTAGTGCTGGGCCACTTCACAGGGCTATAACGTTCCGTTTATTAAAAGCGCACACAGGGAAAAAAAAGTGATTCCAATTATATTTTTCCTCTGTGTCATTATTGTTACAATCTTTTTGTGGACTTATCTATTATAGAATTAGAAGGATAATTCAAATGTTATCGTCCTTGATGAGAATGGCAATTTAGAGTTAAATGTCAGTTTTTTTTTTGTGTATTAGTGTTGCTGGTCAGCCGTATTTAGAGGAGCCATATAAAGGTGTATGCTATGGAATCCTCCTGCGGACACTACAGTCCCCCAAACCACCTGATGTGGAGGACATTGTCTTCTGTACAGTCAGTACTGCATGTTTATCTACCGATGCTACTATAAGTCAAGGTGAGGTCACGTTAACGAAAGTTTGGCGATGTCCAATTTCTGTTGTCATGAGTGTGGCAATGTATAAAGCCCAGTTTTCAAACCAAGTAACTTTCTGTTGCTCAGCGTGAATTTGCATGACCAACTTAAACTTGAGTGAAATTTGCGTGTGGAACTTTTTCGCCCTCATGTGAAACTCCCAATCGCACAGATTCCTATTGAACTGACCCATGAGTTTTCTCATAGCAACGCTAAATGTGACCGCACCTTAAAGTAATCGTTCACCTAAAAATGTATCCAACCTCAGGCCATCCAACGTGTAGATGAGCTTGTTTCTTCATCAGAACAGATTTTGAGAAATGTAGCATTGCATCACTTGCTCACCAATGGATCCTCTGTAATGAATGGGTCCGAACAGCTGATTAAAAACGTCACAATAATCCAGAAGTAATCAACATGACTTCAGTCCATCTGTTAAATGTCTTGTGAAGCGAAAGTGAAGTGAATTGGGGTCATGTGGATTACTTGTGATGTTTTTGTCAGCTGTTTGGACTCTCATTCTGACGGCACCCATTCACTGCATTTTCAGCAAATTTTCATTTTTGGGTGTACTGTTCCTTTTAATTAAGATTACTGAAGTACTGTCAAACTGTTGGTTATTCACATTGTCTTTTGGTTATGTACTGTAAAAGTTTCTCATGGCTTGTGTTTCAGTTATTGCAGAGTGCTCTGAAGGGAATGCAGTATTTTTGCAATGGTGGAAAATGGAAAGCCGTTCCGAACCAGGATCTGGGCACCTTATTGGCTGTGCTCAAAGTATCCACACTGTTCTGTTCTCGCTTTTATAGCTGTAGATTTACAGATTGGTTATACAGTTCAAAAATGAAGCTGAGTTGATAAGTGGAGGGGAGCTAATTGCATTATGATAGTTGATAATTGTCTCACTGTGTCCTTGGCAGAGATTCATGTTCTACGGGCTGCCGGGAATAAGTGTGGAAATGCCACAGGTGTTGTACCCAGCTCCTCTCCCTCAGTATGAGACTATTCCCGCTGCAAAACCTGAACCTTCACAAGACTCCACTGCACAGAAAAAAACGGCTGGAGTAGGTGGCCAAAACGTTTCATATAAGTGCACATGTGTTAGAAATACAAGTATAAAGGATGTTGTAAAATCAAGGCTATAATTGTATTATCTCCAGTGGAAGAAAAACCTCATAATTCTGCTTTAGTCCCAACAGAACAAGAAGCGCAAGTCTCGTGGGAAAGGGAAGAAAGCTGGAGCTGAGGGAAAGAATGATGGAGAGGAGGGAGAGGGTGACCACATCTCGGGGCATCATAAAACTGGGGGAGCTGGAGTGGTTCAGAGTGCTTGGTCTCTTGGCTCGCAGTCCGCTAGTGTGACGTCCCCGTCAGGAGTGACTCCACAACTCTACCCTTCCTGGAAGAAAGGGAGCTCTGACTCTGAATTCTCTGACCCTGAGGGAGGAATGCAATCTAAACTTAGGTTTGACTCTCAGACTATTAATGCCAGGAAAGCTTTCTTACATTATTAGGTCAAACAAAACATTGACAGGTGGTAAATGACCCAGAAAAAATCTCTATATAAAAAAGCTCTATATATATGCATAGATGTATTTTTACATGTTATGTAGAGATTACATTTTTTTTATGACTAATATTTGTATGTTCAAGTGTCCACTAACAGAAATGCTGATCTTATTTGCTTACTCGTTTAATTTCTGCTGATGATTAACTAAATAATAATTTTACTACAACAATAAAAACACATGCATTATTATTATTATTATTATAATAAGCAATTTACTTAACAATGCATGTTTTAATGAATATTTAATATTAATTATAATATAATTGTGAACTATCTGGAACACTTTTTGCACAAGTGTTCAGTACTGACTGATACTGTTTCTGCTCTGACACAACTGCAATTGTAGTTATATGATAAATAGTAATTATATTAGAACAACAAAACCTGTGCCTTATGAATATTTTGTATGGTTATGCTGTTGTATTTTGTACAATAAATTATAATTTAATTTCGAATTGTAATTTAATTAATGCATATGTTAATGTTTAGTAATTAATAGATCATCAGTATTATTAATATTAACTATTGTTGTTATCATAAATATTAGGGTTTTTTGCAAGCTTTAAGTGTCCAATAACTATTGCTGTATTTCTCTTGCACAGCTTTAATAGTAATCAGAAGTAGTAATAATTATATTACAACAATAAACCTATTAATTTGGAATATTTTGTGTCATTATGCGATATTGTGCAATAATAATAATGACAATAACTATTGTTGATTGGTTGTTATTTGTTATTATCTAGTTTAAAATGCTACATTTCTGTAACTTTTTCTGGCTGTTGCATAAGAAGTTAATTAGCTAATCTAGTTTTCTGTTTTTCTAATGAGACATGATTGCACTTTGTTGTCATGGCTTTAAATATAAATGTGTTTGTTTTGTCTACTGTCTCGTCTAGGCTGTATCAAGCACGTGTGCGGCAGAGTGCGCTTCAGTGCTTCCTGGCTGTGGTCAAGTGTGTTGAGAAACGAATCCTCTATGGCTACTGGTCTTCCTTTGTTCCAGATGCTCCTGGGATTGGAGGCCCTCCTCCTCTTACCCTCCTGACCATTGCTCTAAAGGACCCCTCCCCAAAGGTAAAACACAAGTCCACTGTTGGCCATTTAGTTTCTGACATGAGATAAATATGGCCTATTTGACATTTTACATACCACATTTGCTCCTAGGTACGGGCAGGCTCTCTGCAGGTTCTGTCTGCTCTTCTAGAAGGTTCTCGCCAGTTCCTCTCCACCGCTGAAGACACCAGTGCACCCCGCCAGGCCTTCACTCCCTTTTCGGCCACATTAGCTGCCAGTGTCAGAGAGCTGCACCGCTGCTTGCTGCTAGCACTCGTAGCAGAGTCATCCTGTCAAACCCTCACACAGGTCTTAAAGGTAATAGACCACACACTCACGCCAGTGTTCTTATTATTTACTATAACTATTAGAAATCATTTTTGGTGACTGAAATAAAGATCAAATATAAATATTAGATGAATAACCTAACCTAAAAATATTGGAAATATTGCCTTGGTTTAGGTGATAACTCGAAGCTACTAAAACTACAACAAAAATTCAAAAACATTTCAGCATAGAAACATTTCTGAAAAACAAATACAAACACCCTCTCATATGCCTCTTATGTCATAGTCCAATATCTCTGAAGCATGTTTTGTTGGACTTTGATTTTTAATGAAGTGAGGCCAGATTTAGTTTTAGAATTATTATTATTATTTTTTTTATATAAAAGATCAACTTTAAAAAACTATTTTGTAAATGTTGTTTATATATTTTTTATTTACTTTTCCTATTTTTAACTTGTTTCTTGTCATGAATATAGCCATGATGCTAAATTATAAGCAAAAGCAAAAATGACAAAAGATCAAAATATTACTAACAGTTAAACTAAAATTAAAACCAATCTTAACAATAAAAGCAAATTCAAAATAAATACTATTAATAATACCATCATTTCTATTATAATTTATAAAACATGTAGTGGCCTCAGAATAACGCTAGACCTTTTCTCAGAACTAACTTAAGCAATTTTGTAATTACAAATTGGCACAAATTCACTACCGCAAACTTTAGTAAATCATGTTGCATGATTCATTTAAATACTATCCTCCCATAAATTTGCGTCTGAAAGGGAAACTCCTACAAATGCATTTGCAATAAGGTCAGCTGTCCACACCTTTTCAGCGCAAATTTTTCACTGAGTGCTTTTAGTAAATCCTGACAGTAGTTTTTTTTAATACCAAAAGAGGGTTTGCTCCGGTGCAAGCTGTTAGTAAATCTGGTCCAATGAGTTTGTGAACACCACCATTTGTGTTTTGTCTTTCAGTGCCTTGCCCACCTGGTGTCCAACGTGCCCTATAATCGTCTCAGACCGGGCCTGTTGAGCCCACTGTGGAAACAAATCCGTCCATATGTGCGCCACAGAGGTACTATTACAAGTTGTACTATTAAAACTGTCCAGATGTTGAATACATGGTCTAAAACAAATGACAAAAAATTCAGCCAATTCGAGCATTCACCATTCTGTCTCTTCCTCCCATGGTAGATGTGAACGTCCGTGTGTCCAGTCTCACCCTCTTCGGTGCATTAGTCTCAACACAAGCCCCCCTCCCAGAGATCCAGCTCCTTCTCCAGCAGCCCGGATCCACATCTGCCCTCAGCACCCCCGGCATCAGCACCCCACAGGAGCTCTCTCACAACTGGAGACTTCCCGCTCGGAGAGACGGTGAAGCCTCGTCTCCTGGAGGAGTTGAGGGGGGTCCGGAGGTGCCGTGCTGGCTGTTGCAGCTGTGTGTGAGCCTGGTCACTCAGCCTCGCGAGGAACCGTACTCGGATAGTGACGCCGGAGGGTCTAGTGGAGCATCGCTGGAACCCTCACCCATCCGACTTGAAGCCCTGCAGGTGAGTGGTCTGTTTGTGAAGAGGCAGCCACAGTATTTGCGCATCATGAAATGTTTGTCTTAAATGGTTTGTATGTGGTTTTTTTCAGGTTTTGGCTCATCTGATGAAGGGTTACTTCTCACTGGCTCAGACTTCTTTGTTGGAGTTGGGGCAACTCAGTGCTCGCTGTCTCAAAGAGCAAGACCCTTCTGTGCAACTTCATGGCACTAAAGTATTGGATCTTTATGTCTTTGTCATTTCCTGTCTTATTGGTGCATGCTATGGCAAACGTGGGATTTTGTTCAAATCACTAAACTTTAAAGGGTCATGAAACCCCAGACTACTTTTTCTGAGATTTTAGCAGAGGTGTTTGTGTTGCACATCATGGAAGACAATGTTAGCATCCGATAATTTTAACTGTTGGAGAAAACTGGTTAATTTTAAGCTTTTTTCGCTATTTTTATCTTCCGGGTTTAAAATCTACATTGTGTTGACGTCACAATTTGTGACGTGGCAATGGACTATAGTACATCGGTGACGCTTCGGTGTCTATTAAATTATTCATGAGACTGCGTGTTCTTATCCTATGAGAAGACGCTTCGCTTAATTATTCACAACAGCATGTGTTGATTTGCTGTGACAGACGTTTCAGACTGTGAGATGACATCGTGCACATTAACTGAGAGAAACGTTCATGGATCGAAGAAGTGTGTTTGTTTTTGCTTTGTAATAAGAGTTCGGTACAAACGCGATTCTTTCACTTGGTGAGCATAACCGTTTTTACAGCTCTGTGACACAACCCGTTGAAAGGCTTATATAAACACCACAGAATAAGCCTTAAAAGTTCTCAGAGGTGCAACAGAGTGTTCATATATATGTTTTCGATGCACAGTGCAAATGGCTGTGCATTTATTTGTGTTTTTAACTCGATGGGAGCAAAATGAAACTAAATGCGAAGCTGTGTGTGTTGTCTGTCTCCCCTCTTCCCCCCCCTCCGCTCCGCTGCGCATCACACCCACTTTTTTTAGCATTTTTTTTAAACTGTGGTGAGAACTAACCAGTGCTGAAACGGGGGGTTTCATGACCCTTTAAGGCATGTTCACAATGAAAATTCAGGTTTTCCATGCAATGTCTTTCAGACCAGTGGATTAAAATCTGCAGATGGGCTGAAAAAAAAAAGAAGCAAATTCTCTCTCAGACAGCAGGTGGTGCTTATGGAAAAGCAGTAATTCAAATGTTTGTAGATCTGAGCAGACAATCTAACAGCCGTTCATTCAAATTAAAATGTTTATTGCATCGAAGATTTCTCTTGGTGTGAACAGGCATTTAGTCTTAAACTTAAGCAAGCAACTTATCCTGCACTCTTTATGCTGTATGAAGGATACCTCAGATTGTAAGTCTTGTGAGCCAATGACCAATTCATAAAGATTGGTTTCTGATTGACTTGACCATTATGAATCGGTTGAATGAATGACTAAATGACTCCCTCATCAAGATAGTTACTTGCTGCCATCTTCTGATGGTTTTTGCTTCATATTTGGAGTATCATTTCGTTTTTTATAATAACAATTTTATATTTCAGTATTCAATGTTTCAAACAAAAAAAATATTTTTATTGTTATTTATGCAATGTTAAATCAAAATATTTATTTCTATAGCCAAAATTGATGTCCAATTAATTTGGCACATCATGTAATAAGACAAAAAATGGGCAAGCACCTGTCCTGTAATTTTTTTTTAACTGTTAATGTTTGTTTCATGTGTTTGTTTTTTGTTGTTGTTGTTCTGTTTTACAATTTCTGTGTATTTTGCAAGCTTCTGGAAGAACTGGGAACAGGCATTATCCAGCAGTACAGATCTGATGCCAACACCCCTCCACAAAGTGCCAAATGTGTGCCAGTGTGTCAGGTAAAAAATGCTGCATGTGACGTGGCACAAAACTAAATTCAAAGATCATGATATTGATGTAATGCTGGTCTTTTGCCCTTTTCAGGTGGTTGAGTTCTGGTCAGACGTCTTGGGTGCTCCACTGATCAGTGCCTTACAGAACGAGCAGCATCCCACCCTACAGACCAGCGCATGTGACACCCTCTCCTCCATCCTACCACAAGCTTTCAGCCAGCTGCCCGTGAGTGTGTTTGACCTCTTGAGTTTCCACATGATATTCTTTGTGATTTGTATATACTGTATATATATATATATATATATATTTATCACTATCTGCAGGATAAGACGCAAGTGCTGTGTAAGAGAGGTACAGATCAGCCTTCTCATATAGTGAAAGAGCTTCACTTTTAATTTCTAAAGAATGTTATAAATATTTAGAATATATTTTACTTTTATTTAGTTGTATATTTAATATATATAACGTAGTAAGTCCACCTTCATCCACCTAGAAAAGTACTCCGCACTGATTTAACTTGACTAATTTTGCTTTTTTTTTTACGACCACAGGATGTGATGTTTGTGGCAGACACGGCTAATGCCATCCTCACTGCTCTGGATGACCGCTCACCCAACGTTCGTGCAAAGGCAGCCTGGTCGCTTGGCAACCTCACCGACACACTCATTGTCAACATGTGAGAAAGACAATTGACCACATCTGTGTTTAATTACATTAATGTAGTTATACAGATGGTTTTCCTTTGCTCATTTGTTGTCCTCAGGCAGTCAGTGGGGTTGGAGTTTCAGGAGGAGTTCTCTGATATGCTGCTTCTGAACATGCTGAGATCTGCCACTAAAGCTTCAGGAGATAAAGACAGGGTGGGTATTTCTTTTTTTGTTATTGATGCCAGAAGCCTTTTACATGATGTGTTCACGGCATCTTCAAAAGATTTCTGAAGCTGCTAAATAAAATGTATTCCACCTTGAAACTTTGTGCTACTTTGCTAAATTATGCAAACATTTGATATTTCGGGCTAGGAATTCCTGTTACATACCAGCATTCCACTGTACCACCCGTTGTACACTGTGTGTTTTTGAGGGTTAACTTCATGACATACAACAACTCATACAACAAAAAAATATATAGCTAAACATGTCACATATCTTTGGAAAGCTGAGATTCTTGTCATTTTAAGATACAATCAACACAGCAGGTACAATCAGTGTCTTTGTCAGAGCACCAAATTTTACAGGAATGCTAAGGGGTTAAAAAATATGTTTTATAAGGGCAGATAAGATCCCAAAACACATCACCCATCAAAGCCAAAATGTTACCAGTAAACAAAGTCATATTTAATGTTATTGATGAAATTATACTGTTACTTACATTTTTTTATTATCATTACCGCTCGGAAACTTGATAAAAAAAAATGTTTTCAATTATTGATAAATAAAAAGTTGAAATGAACAGCATTTATATGAGATTTTTTTGGACATTATAACTGTCTTTATTAAATGTGACCCTGGACCACAAAACCAGTCATAAGGGTCAGTTTTTCGAAATTGAAATTTATACATCATCTGAAAACTGAATGTATGGTTTGTTAAGATATGACAATATTTGGCCGAGATGCAACTATTTGAAAATCTGGAATCTGAGGGTGCAAAAAAATTAAAATACTGAGAAAATGGCCTTTAAAGTTGTCCAAATTAAGTTCTTGATAATGAACTCCAAGTTTGATAAGGGTTTCCCGTGTTGCAGGTAAAGAGCAATGCTGTCCGTGCGCTTGGGAATCTGCTTCACTTCCTGCAGCCGGTGCACCTGGGAAAGCCTGTGTTTGAGCAGCCCCTGCAGGAGGCCATGAGGGCACTGATAGATACAGTTAGAGGAGATGCAACCATGAAAGTGCGCTGGAACGCCTGCTATGCACTGGGCAATGCCTTCAGAAATCACAGCCTGCCTCTGGGTGAGTGAACTTTATATTTATTAGATTTATTGAATTAAAAATTACATTAAAAATCAGGGTGATGCAGCTGTCCTATCTCAATGAAGACAAATTAACAGTTCTTGAAAATAACATTAAAACAATTCAAATCTTTAAAAAAAAAAGCGATGTTTTGTTAGTTTTTTTTTTTTTAAATAATAATTTAACACAACTGCTTTTCTGCTTATGAATATTTGAAAAACATTTGTCCCCTAAACAAAGTCAGAGTCTAAAAACAATGATATTATTTATTATATTTATAAAAAAATATTTTCATATTGAAAAATATTTACACTTTCACATGTATTTTGTGTATATTCTGAGTGTAAGGAAAATGAGTTATTACGTTTTACTTGATGGTTACACCACATGATATTTAAAAAAATATAGTAAAAGTTTAAAGTGGTATAAAAGTTTTTCAAATCATTTAAAACTAGATTGGAAAACATTTCTTTATCATGGTGAAAGTTTCCTTTTTTTTGTGTGTGTGTACACTAGGGTGTACACAGCATAGTATGTGCTCAGCCTGGTTTTCAAGCACATTGAATTATTTTGCAATTATTTCATCCACAAGGTGGCAACACTGACCCAGGCTGTTGTTTCAGAGTCAAAAAAGAAACGCAAGAGATAGAACAACAACAAAAACAAACTACTGGAGATCTGTGTTGAACACTTTTGTGGGGGGGGGGTTTAAGAAATACACGCATTCATAATTCCTTGAGAGAAATAGCGCAGACACTGGGCAAAGTTTCTAGTAGGGATGCAACAATTTGCTCAACTCACGATGCGATATGATTCACGATACGATTTTCTCACGATTTTTTTTTTTTTTTACAAAATGAGATTTAAGGCAAGTTATAAAAGTTATGAAAATGTGTCATTTTCTATTTCTCATACAAAATGCTGCACATTTCCTTGAAATACCGTTTTGAGCCGAATAAAGGTACATCTGGAAAAAGGGGGGTCGTCTTATAATCAGGGTCGTCTTATATTCGGGCCAATACGGTATGTCAAATAACAAAAATTTTAATTTCAAAACAAATCCCAAATCAAATAAATAATATAAATAAAATAAATATCTTCATATAAACAAACTAAGGTGTTGCCTGTGCTCTTTCCATTGAAAATTAGAGGCAAACACTGCATTTTAATCACAATCCAAACAAAGATGCTGCATACATACAGCATGAGAAGTTTTTTGATTTAAATTAGATTTGATCATTTTAAACGCAAGAACGTAAATTCACTGTCCGACAGCAGGTGGCGCTTATGGAACAGCGGCAATACAGCGTTTCCTTGGTTACAGCTGTAAACAAAGCAGCTGCACTTACACCAGCACTGGGTTGTATTTAACCCAGCATTTTTTAGAGTGTACACTTTTCTGAAGACAGTCAGTTCCCCTCAAAGATACATTCATATAAACCCCCACCCCCTAATGTATCGCGATTCATTGATTCATGTAACATCTCAACCGACGTGAATAATCACATATTTTTATTAATTTTCAACAGCCTTGGGGTGCATCTTTACATGTTCGTTTCCATCGTTTCCAGTGCACATGTCGAATGCCTGTGTTCATGCACGCTGTCAAATAGAGTAAACTTTGTATTTGGCTGTATTTATGCATTAAGCATTTTTGTCAAAACTAAAGTTTATTTTAGCCCTTGTTTGTCCCCTTCTAGAGTTTTAAGGGTGGGTTTATTATTTAACAAAGTACATAACCACATAACATTGAGCTAAGACTGCGTTCACGACATGTCATAATTACCATAATTAAGCATGTTAGTAGCTATGTTTTCATCCACCTATTTTTATGCGCATTTTGGGATATCGTACAAAAAAATTGAAATGCCAAGAAGCGCATACATTCTAAAAATGTGCATAAAAAAACTCATGCACTCAACTGGATAAATCACTCAATCAGATCATTTTTTTTTATCTGATAAGAAAACGTGCATAAACTACAAAGGAATAAATTCCTTGATGCATATAAAAAAAAAAAAAAAGTCATGTGACTTTGCATAACAAATTTTTTATGCGATTATTCCAGTTTCGCTCATAACTTAAATTCAAACAGTGGTTAAACAAAGTCAAAGCATTTAGAAAATTCAGAGTTTACAAGTTGTAATTACGAGTTCTACAAAGACGTGAATGCTTTTTAAAAGTTGGGATGTCGTAATTACGGTAATCCATGGCGTGAACCGCTTAAAACACACCATTTCACTTGCAGGTTCTGCCGTCTGGTCCAAGGAAGCCTACTCTGCCCTGTCCTACGTCGTCACATCCTGCAAGAACTTCAAAGTACGCATCAAATCTGCTGCTGCACTTTCTGTTCCATCAACGCGAGATCGCTATGGTGACGCTCAACAATTCGCCGAAGTGTGGCGAGCTTTGGCTCAGGCCCTTGAGCACAGCGAAGAAATGGAGGACTTCCTTGAATATCGTTACTGTGCTAGCTTACGCTCACAGCTCTGCCATGCTCTCCTGCACCTTCTGTCCTTATGCCAGCCTGATGACCTTCCAGTGCTGAGGTCATCACTGAGTGACCAATCCAGGCCAGTACTACAGGGCTTCCTGGTTAGCTACCTTAGCAATAAGGGCGTGACTTTGGCTGCTGGGGTTGATGGTGCTGCAGGGGAGGAGGCTGGGGATCATGCGTTGCCTGAAGATGGTTTGATGGCGCTCAACGAGACACTGACCAGGCTGAAGGGACAGCTGGAAGAGGCCGTGTTGGACAGCAGTGAGGATCTGAAGACTGTGGTGAATTTCCTCGAGGATGTAGTGAGGAACTTTGAGGAGATGAAAGAATCGGACAGCAAAGATTTCTCCCTTCCGCTCAGCAAATTACCACAGTGAAAGTGAAAATACAGACGTGTTCATCTGTTGATGAAGCCATATGGCATGACTGTCTGAGGTCGAAACTGCCTTTTAGATTTTATAAAAAATGTGTATATTAAAATATATTTCAAAGTATCAAAGAATTTCCTGTTGAGTCTCGGATTACACCTTTAAAGGAATAGTTTACCCCAAAAATGTAAATTTACTCCCCTTCAGGCCATTCAAGATGTAGAGACCGATTCGAAACAGATTTGGAGAAATGTACTTTCTTGGAGTCCAATCCATCAATTAATGTCTTGTGAAATGAAAAGCTGCATGTTTGTAATAAACAAGTCTATCATTAAGTCATTTTTTTACTTTAAACTGTCGCTTCTGGATAACAACTCTTCCTCCAGGGAAAAGATCCATCCCCTGTTGTCTTCGCACATTAAAAAAGCTCAATTTCTCCAAATCTGTTACGAAGAAGAAACTAATTCATCTGCATCTCTGATTGCCTGAGGGTGAGTATTTTCAGCAAACTTACATTTTTGAGTGAGCTGTTCCTTTGAAACCAATTTCACTTTGAGTGATTTGACACAAATAAAAATACAATTGCAGATTATAGACAAATAAAAAACATTCTCATTTGTAGACTCGAGTGTTTGTTTTTTTAGTTCTTAGTTAAAACTTGATATGAAATTATTAACTTAAGAAGGAGATCATTCAAACACAATTGGTAAGCATGTGTTACTAAAGTAGTAGCAAGTTACTAAAAAAATTATTTATTGTGGGTGGTTTTCGTTTGTTTGCATTTTTATTATACTAAAAGTCTTTGGAGCTGAAATGATAATGACGGGTGTTTAAATACAGACTGTTATGACCAGGGATGGGCAGTATTTCAGAAACATGTATTTAAAATACGTATTTGAAATACAAACTACTTTTTTTGTATTTTAAAGCCTTTGGGAATAAAAAATCGAATGTAATTTGCATTTAAGCACATTTTTCCACACAGTATTTTGTATTTAAATTTACAATTAAATTAAATTTTCATGTATTTATGCCCATCTCTGGTTATGATAGTATAGTAAACTAATGCAGACATTAATTTCGCAACGTACTGTAACTTTAAATGCGGTTTGGGTGTAAAAAATATTTAAGACATTTTTTAATTCCTCGTTTATTCCGTAGCAAATGTTCAACAAATTTAGTTTAATACAGTTTTTCGACTAAATTTACATTAACTTAAATTTACTTTATATATATTTATACAACAGTTCGATCTGGTTCTCAAATCTGATTGGTTGAGACCCGTGAGATATTGTACTGGTATCGCTACAGGAACGCCCTTTCACAATTTTGTATCACTCCGCTTGTTCTAGCCGGGTCTATGTTTTTTTTTTATTATTATTCACTGAGCTAATCGTAGAGTACGTTAGTTAATATAAGAAGAAACGTCTAGCTTTGCGGTTTCTCTCTCTCTCTCATTTGGATGCATGTCTTGCCGCATTGTTTCTCTTATAACCTCATTATTTCTCACTAATAACCTAACTGAAGCAGCACATGCCCTTGATACAAATTCTAAAAGTGACGTATGTTTAACTGTCAACTTGAGCTTTGAATCCGTGGCGGAAGGAAGTAGTTCTGCACAAAAGAGGGTTTTACTAGGCACTCCATTGTTTCTTGTTTAATTACACACGTTCCGTCGAACTGTTGTATAAACGCAATATCACTCGTATTCGAGCGATACCGACTATATCAGAGGCTGTGATTGCCTGCGACCTCGTGCCTCTGGCCTAATCACAGCCATGCTGATATAGAGCCGGTATCGCTCTCGTACTCGAGTGATATTGCTCATATATATGTATATATAGGCAAGACGTTTGCTGGGGTTTCTCAGTGTGTTATTTTGTAATGTTAGGACAAAAGTGTGATTGGGTTTTGACATTTGGGAGCAGCTGGAATCTCTTGGTTAAACTCTCTAAAAGTAATGTGAATCATGATTACTCACAATTTTCTTCCTAAGCAACTTACAGTCAGTAATTACGGTCCCCTCAGGCAACTTTTATGCACATAATACCGATATAATTGAGAAGCACTGTAACTTACATTTCTAGGTCATTTGTTCTTAGTTTTGAATCGGTAACTTGTATTAGCAGCCATTAGCTTATAATCATAAGGTTACCACTACATCTCTTTATAGACAAAGAGTATCTGGACACTTTCTGGTTGTCAAATGTTAGCGGAAAATGTTCGTAGTTAATGTAATGAACTACACCCTGTGAACTTGAGGAGAATTGACTACACACATTTACTGAAAATCACTAAGACACCAGATGAAATAAAAAGTGAATACTGTATGAAAATACAAATAAAATATATTCCATTCTTTGTTATAAAAAAATATTAAAGGGGTCCTATTATGCTCTTTTACAAAGTCTCATACTCATAAACATTATTTTTCACATATTTTACATTATTACAACACCTCTCTCCCCAGTCTGGCATGAACGGCTCGAATAGTTCCTGTATCAAATGAAGGCCCGCCTTCTGAAATACGAAATGTGCTGTGATTGGTTAGCTGGGCCAGTGTGTGTTGTGATTGGCTCCACTCGGCGCCTGGTCGGGAAATGTCACGTCCTTTACCATAGCCGCCTGCGAGCTTCAATGTAAATATTGCGTCAAAATCAAATCAATTTGAGCGCGATTTAAACCCGAATGATTGTAACCACTCTAAGTTCGTCTGCCTTGGGAAAGCTAGCGTGTCTCCGACATGGTGATAAACACTCGTGGCCTTCTCTAGTGCAGCTCAACCAGGTCTCCTCCCATTCGTCGATATTTGTGATATCACAAATCCCGGAAAATATGCATTGTAGTCCAAACGAGTCATTTGTTGTAGTTTTTGAAAAGTGATTTCAGTTATATATAATATCTCCGTTTGAAGTGGACTTTGAGCTTTGTAACTTTGCAGATCTTTTTTATGCTCAAACAGCAACATTACAGACTCACTAAAGTTGAAAAAGTGAAACAACTAAAAAAGCTAATTCAATTAGCTTAAAGCTAATTAGTGAAAAGCTGATTAAATCATAAAAATTTAATTAAGTTAAATACTTTTTAAATAAAAACAATATAAATGAAACATTTGAACACTAAAAAAGATCAACTCTTTTATTTCTTTACCTGCGAGTTGATGTGACCATAAACCGACATCAGAGAGTCGTGAATGTGCATAAATAATTGAAGTATTAGCCTAAAATCTTACAAGGCCTTCACATAAATATTTTCAAAAGGGGTTCAGGTGACAAAAAAGTTTGGGAATCCTGTGTCTGCAGGTCTAGACTTTTTCTCTCTCTCTCTCTCTAGACTTTCAGAATCAATCATCAGTGAAGGTCACTGGATAAAATGAAGACATAGTATCTCACAGCTATACATAGCAGTGTTTGCTTAATTTTTTTTATACATGGTCTAATTGAGTGCTGCTTTTGTCCCAAATTTCAGAAGCATGGATCACAAATTATATATAACATATAAGGGAGATTTCCCTAATGATGTGGATGAATGTCTAAGCCCATATGTTTTCATTATGTGAGAGTTTATAGAATTATGATGAGGAAATTTTGCCATTTGTGTGTAGTAACATCAGACCAGTTATGAATCATTTCTGAATCAAATGGTTATTTTTAGATTTGACATAATCCTTTGCAATCAATAGGAACTGTTTACATTGCACTTTATACTGTACAATTAATGTTGCCATATGTCTCATTAAAAGTCAAATGCTTTCTTTAAATCCAGTACTCAGAATGCTGTGTGTTCTCTCCATTTTCTGTGTAACTGTAGTCACCTGACGGGGGCTTGGTTTGTGTGTGTGATTCTGCAAAACTAGAAGTATTTGCGAACCTATGCAAGCAGGGGAAAGAAACATTTACTGAAACTCTTTTATAGATAAAACGGTTGTTTATATAACATTTACTTATCATTAAAAATTTATAATAATAATACAAAATCAATAAATAATTAGAAGAAAAAAAAAAACAGACCGCTGTTGCTAACAATAAATGTTAAAATTAGAATCTGGTTCAAACATTAAAGGAAAGATAGTGAAAGGAAATTCTAAAAGAGAAGTCAGAAAGAGAATCAACAAATTAAAACATAATATGTGAATAATATGTAATCACTAAAAAAGTAACCGTAATCTGATTATGAGGATTTTGGAACATAATATACAGTCATGGCCAAAAATATCGGCACCCTTGGTAAATATGAACAAAGAAGGCTGTGAAAATTAATCTGCATTGTTAATCCTTTTGATCTTTTATTTAAAAAATTCACAAAAATCTAACCTTTCATTGGATAATAAGAATTTAAAATGGGGGGAAATATCATTATGAAATAAATGTTTTTCTCTAAGACACATTGGACACAATTAACACAATAGAAGCCAGTCCCATTTGAAGTTCCAGTCGTGTCTGATAACTGAATATGCTGGAGTTTGTTTTTGGATGAGCTAGGAGAATTTTTCTTGAAACAACATGTGGTGATGTAGGTGCTGTTTGACAATTTTCTTTTAAGGTTTTCTGACCCCAAGACTCAACTATTTTCTGCAATTCTCCAGCGGTGGTCCTTGGAGAGTCTTTAGCCACTCAAACTCTCCTTCTCACCGTGCATTAGGACGATATAGACACACGTCCTCTTCCAGGCAGTTTCATAACATTTTATGTTGATTGGAAATTCTTAATTATTGCCCTGATGGTGGAAATGGGAATTTTCACTGCTCTAGCTTTTTTCTTAAAGCCACTTCACTAATTTGTGAAGCTCAATTATTTTTTGCTGCACATCAGAAATACATTCTTTGGTTTTTCTGATGGATGATTAAGGGAATTTGGGCTTTGTTTTCCCTCCTATTAATATTTCTGTGAAACAGGAAGCCATGGCTTGATAATTTCATGTTCATAATCACCCTGGAGTGCTCAAAATTGTGAATATGAATATACTTCAGAGATATTTTACTCATAAGAATTTCTAGGGGTGCCAATAATTGTGTCCAACGTGTATTTGAGAAAAACATTTATTTCATAATGATAATCCCCCCCATTTTAAATTCTTATTATCCAATGAAAGGTTAGATTTTTGTGATTTAAAAAAAATAAAAGATCAAAAGGATTAACAATGCAGATTAATTTTCACAGCCGCCTTTGATCATATTTACCAAGGGTGCTGATATTTTTGGCCATGACTGTAATCTAATTACACATAATTCATTTTTACAGATTGCATGTAATAAGTTACTACCCAGCACAGTTAATATAATTTAACTTGAGTGCAACACTTAAATACCAGGAAGACTTTAAAAATCTTTTTAAAAATGTTCAATAATATGTTGTTAGGGCTGCACAATGAATCGAATTTTTAATCGCAATTACAATTACAGATGCCACAATTACGTAATCGTTCAAAGCGGCAATTAATCGTTCAAAGTCCACTTATGTTATTCTGCACGCTTAAGATGCATTTTTTTCTTTCTACATGTTTTTCCCCATTATTTTAATTTTAGTTTTAGTATAACATTATAATACCATTCATATTTTTAAATTGTGATAATCGTAATTCATAATCTCAATTACAACTTCAAGGGAATAATCGACAATTATGATTTTTGTCATAATCATGCAGCCTATATGTTGTTATATGTTATTGAATAACAGAATCTGTGGACAAGTAACTGTAAATATCTGAAAGCAATGACAGCATGAGCTTTAATGAAATTAGCTGTGAGTTTTAGTTCGATGTGATACCTTGATTGACTTTGGGCTCACTGAGGCATGAGAGAGAAAAGCAGCAGGAGGAGTGCAATCAGGATGAAGAAGAGGGCGAAACGTGTGAATCCTGTGAAGAGCAGCTCAAGCGAGCGTGAGGTTCAGCAGGGCAGAGTCCACTCATCTCTAACAGGAGGGCGGGAGGGAGGAATGCTGATTCAGGCACGTCTGTTCCTGAGCGCTCACCCTCATCCCCCTCTTCCCACTGGGGGTCCCAATAGATGAGGGACAATTAGGACCTTTAAAATCTCTTCGGATTGGATAAGGCTCTCTAAAACATTAATGCATGTTTCTGATTAATAAAAGAAATGATTCAAATGCTCATCTTAAACATGCTACAATTTAAAATCGTATGCTTACTTCAAACTGCGTTTAACCATATTGTACCATACATAGAACCATATTGGGTGATGTTGAATCCCTGCTGAAATCAAAATGGATTTACTTCAAATTTGCTGTATAGTTTTGAAGTGTCTGGTACTGCGCCAGCATCACATGCTCTACCTGCATTTATTCTCCTTCTTACATTTACGGTGCCCTCTTGAGGAGCCATCAAAGTCTCCATAAAAAAACTCATGAATTCTTTACTGTGTTGTAAAACCACAGCATCATAGCTGTTGAATGATACGTGTTATAATGCAATTCGGTGTTCTGTCGGTGCAGTTTACATGAATTGTCAAGTGATTTTTGCAAAGACTTTGAGTGGGTGTCAAAAGTTTGTAGACTGAAAAAGTAGATTTTTCTACTTATAATCATGTAAATTCCCTCAAGAATTAGTGCTAGTTAAGTTTACTTGAAGTTAATGTTGATAAAACTGGTTATTACTCGAAAAAGCGGGAAATCCTTGAACACTCTCTGGCAACTTTACCTAGAAACAACAGAATGTTTTATACAGTATATATATATATATATATATATATATACATATATGTGCTTTCTGTGGTGCTTTTTTCCCCTTTTAGAA